>NC_056739.1:1218641464-1218643044 GCF_019279795.1 Protopterus annectens
TGCAAAGGGCCATCTTGCATGCAGATGGAGTCTAAACACGGAAGGGCACAGTAAGGTATAACAGTCCCCACGCACAGGGTGGGCCGTCCTGCATGCAGATGGAATCTAAACACGGAAGGGCACAGTAAGGTATAACTGTCCCCACGCACAGGGCGGGCTGTCCTGCATGCAGACGGAGTCTAAACACAGAAGGGCACAGTAAGGTATAACTGTCCCCATGCACAGGGCGGGCTGTCCTGCATGCAGACATAGTCTAAACACGGAAGGGCACAGTAAGGTATGACTGTCCCCACGCACAGAGCAGTCACACACATGCAGTGACCAGTACATACTCAGCTGCCATCACAGCTGTCACAGGTGCAGATCATAGACGTACACACCGCAGTCTACACTGTAGCCCTCGAGACATCACCATGTCGTTGCTGCAGCAATACACAGCCATACATTACCACAACACCGTGTGACACATGACCAGTGGACTGTACAGAGGTCTACAGCAACTGTGCAGAGTACACATGTACTGACATGGTTCTAACAGGTGTTATGCATTGCAATTATACCACTATACATGACCAGGTCAGCTCAAGACATACCAGGGGCCCCGGGTCTTACACAGCTGTGACAGATGAGTGTTGCTGTACACCAACGAACACACATGTTTGGATATGTCAAACATGTGATTGTAGTGGATGTGTGCATGGACCACACACACAACACATATGTACATAGCTAAGCCTTTGCTGTCCCCTGTGCAGAACAGTGGCCTAAGCAATCATACGCACGCAAATGGAAGGTGGGTCCATGTCTGTTGAATGCTCACAGTACAGGAGGTAGCAATGTTGATGGAGGACACATTCCCCTGTAGTAGTCGCCGATGACACCCATGATATCATACCACAGTCCATGTGTTATGTATGTCAACACACATGTCCACCAATAGCAATGCATACAAACATGGCTACAGGAGACACATGTAGGACCAACGCACATGCACAATCTGTACTGTGCATGCAGCAACCATGCATGTGCAGTGGCCGATGTCCGTAACACAGCTGTGCCTAACTACAACATGCAGTCGCAATGCAGCCCCATCATTGACACCTGTATATGGTGACATACAGACAGTACGGTTGGTTGTACATCATGTATGGAGGGATGTGTGTACATAAAGTGGTGATCCACCTGTGTAGATGTATGTGTGCCGGGGATGGCTCACAGGTGTGTCACACGCCATCCTACCATGCCATGTGCAAACAGTACGCTATGTCACTGTTACTTGACGGTGATGACATAACGCATATACAGCGGTCAGGTGTTACCAACTGTATGTCACGTGACACCTGTATCACTGACATCCTCCAGTGTGCATATAGCCACACAATTGCCAGACATAGCATTGGTACACATACTGCGGACATTACCGCTGCATGTCCATCAAACGGCTCATCATATGGCAGGTGAATCATTCTGAGCACTGCCATGTGTGTCCGCTTGTGTGACCACACATGCCACATATGGTTGGGACTACGTCCCAGTTGTAACACATCCCTGTACACCGTTGTAAAGATCTGTACATACCT
>NC_056739.1:1218653649-1218676149 GCF_019279795.1 Protopterus annectens
TTAAAACGATTTCCCAAAAACTTATGTACAGACACCACGTCTGTACACATTTGCAGACTACATACTCAGGGGTGACGTCTGCTGCAAAGACAGGGCCAATGTCTGCAAATATGTTTATGGATATACCCCGCATACACGACATACACAATAGCCACTATCAGCATGATGCTTATGGATATGTGCACACACGCGACAGTGTGTGGCATGTGCTTGGGGGTTGCATTCCCAGACCGGACACTCACCATGCTTTGGGACATGATTCCTATGTACATCACGCATGGACAGTCAGTAGCAGTGTTCATTTGATACCTCGCTTGGTGGATGGTGTACACATGTACGCCAGGGATCACTGCAGTAGCTGTACTGTGCAGTGATGCAGGTTACACATGCCTCTTCTGTTCACAGGACAGAGAGGTGCCACTGGTGTGCACACTGCAGTTGTTGTTACACATAGACTTGCCAGACTGCATGGTACCTCACTATGAACCTGTGGAGCTATTACATGTCCTTTGTGCATGGTTACTGGTATAGCCCTTCCAGTTAGATTGGCTGTCACGCTATTACAATGTCCCATGACTACAGGCCATATGTATACTGTTATTGTACACGCCAATCATGTTCATGTTTGTCTGTCACATCTCTTCTGCTACTCTAGTATGGGAGTAATGTTTGCGTCCTTTGCAAATGCACAGAGTGGATTACATATTATTTATTTCATCATAACTGTTTATACATATATTAATTACATACTACTCACATCACTATATGATACCTTTGTTATGCATCATATGCCTGTTTCTCCTGTGTAACATATCTGATGTATCAATCTACTGTACTATACATTACACATGTTTTACATGGTATCCCATAATTCAAAGCATACTTGCACAGAGGGTCCACCTTAGACATGTCATTGATGTTATATGCCCATACACATGTGTACTGTTACAGTATATCTACATATACTATCCCCTGCTATGGCACATACTTATTCGACATACCCTGCCACTGACGGCGGGTCGTATGACATTGTTCTGTTTAAAGCCATCATGTTGCATCCCTTGTGGTGTCTGTGCTGTTTACCGTGTGGCCCACTGCTGGACGCACATCTTCTACATGCATTAGTACGATCAGCAAGACATCACTACATAAATACCATTCCCCACTTTATGCATGGCGGACACTTTTAATTACTGCAAACCAGGCTATGCATACACTGACATTACATAATACAAAACATACTATACATACAGTTAGTGTTCTACATACCTTGATATCGTTCTGGTGTTTCGTCTCTATCTCGCTCTTCTGTATCACTCTTTCAACTGTTATACAGTATGAGTATACAGTTTGCATATCTGGAAAGTCATCCTTACATACGTCTATACCTGCAACATGTGGTTTACTGCCGCCAATTGGTGGTCCGGTGTGACTAATTACGTGCACTTCAGCTGTGCAGCTACTCCATTCGCCAATTACATGGCAGCAGTGGGGTATAATTGAATTCTCCACTTGGGCGTTGGCCATTTGCCCTGCCTTCGGGGAGACGGCCTGTATTGTGTTTTGTTGTGTGTAATTGCAACTGCTATGTGTAGAGCCAAGTCTATTTTGGGGTCATGTCCCCCGTGGATTCTGTGTGACGGCTTGAGTATGTGGTTCTACCTGTGACTATACCTGTCATCCCACCCGTCTGATAAAGGACTATTGCAAACACCTGTAACATCGCCGTTTGTTCCGTTATACGATGGATACAATTTTGCATGGCACCTTTAAATGTGTCGCTCACAAGGTAAGTAAACGGTTCAGAATATGTAATTGACTAACTAGATGTTTGGGCTGTGGTTACGGTCTGTATTGCTATTGTTTCCAGTGTGGGGGATGTAGGCGGGTGTACGTAGCATATACGGTTTTGTGGGGCTTGCATTTCTATGTAGTCCATATATATGTGTGTGGGCCCCTTCCCTAATTACAGTGCTATCACTTAATAGACTTCTGTTATGGGAATTTACTTTGGGCCGTTGTTAATTGGTTTCTATATGGTATGCAGGTGTGGTTAATACTTCCATACCTCCGGATGTACGGCGATATGTGCAGGGATATTTGTAAATGACCGCTATCCCGTGTATGTCTGTCTCAGATATTTGCAGTCATTGCAGTGGTGTTGATGTCAGACCTTCTGTCACATGGCTTGCCACCTTTTCATATGGCCATAGTTGGACACTTGCGGGTCACACAGTGGTGTTTACAGGCTGACATATGGCCACGGTCAGTACACAGGATAGCACATACTTTTATCCTCATTACATACCAATTGTTCTTGGTCCTTCACTACTTATCGGTTTGCATGTAACATTTCCGTTTCTTACATACAGGCATGAGTATTTCCTGCAACTATTGCATATTATTTGGGACATACTAATGTCCTAAACTCTCGGACAGTTGCCCTTTGTAATGTTTCATGTCAGGACACACCTGCCCATGGGGGGCTGTCCCTCCCAATGTGGGACAGGTGTTTACTGCATGCCTACGTCTAGCTATACCCGCACCTACCGTAATCATCTACCTCCGAGTTGTCACCTACAGACACACTATGCGTACACACACACACACACACACACACACACACACACACACACACTTTAGTCACACGGGAACACACATGGCACCCTCAACACACACATACACAGGCTACATCACTCACAACCACAGTTGTACACGGTACCTACGTGGACCGCACTGCCGCCAGTGGTGACTACATGTCCTTACTATCGTCATATTGCTCGCGGTTCTACTGTTCCAGTACTGTGTTCTTTCTGTCTTTCAGCCTCCTGGTTACACGTGTTGGTGTGTGACATGTTCCATAGTTGGCGGTATCCTGTTTATTTGTACCTCAAAGGTGTTTTGAATGTCGTCGACCTGTCTATATATTTGCAGATGTCAGTGACCCCTTGTATATCGAATATATCACACTATCGTCCTTTCTATCTGTATTATATATGTGTAAATATATATATATATATATATATATATATATATATATATCTATGTATATATATATATATATATATATATATATATATATATATATATACATATCTCGGACAGGGGTGGTGACAGGCACGCTACGCCTTTCATTGTGTGTTTGTCATTGTATACTGTGTTTCCTGGACTCTGCATGTTTGTGTCTGTACCTGTCACATTACACACCTGCCATAGGTTAAGATTACCTCCCATCCCACTTTGCGAGGGACAGTCCCTCTTTGTGCAGTTGTGTCCTGTGAAATATTTGTGAACATAGCAAATGTCCTGCGACTTTGGGACAAACATATTCCCTATAGTTTATGTCATAGTTGCATAACACACTTATTCTGTATCTAACCCACCTACATGTTACAGGACACGGAACACGTACCTGAGACCATTACTAGAGTAAGCTTTTTATCTATGCAAAACACTGATGCTCTGGTTTTCATCCTGGCCAGGTGTGTGTCATCCTGCAGACATCTGGTGTATGTCCCACATTGGTCATTTGAACTATGGCAACCCTACCATACGTACATCTTGCCTAGCAATAGTGTTGGGTGATTGTATAAATGACTGCCTGTTCCACTCCTGGCAGTGGTCATTTTACCCTCCAGAGCAGGCACTCTTTGTTCAGGGGTGACTAATGCCGGTGTCACCTGTTCTGTACATCATTGACCATGATCTGCGCAGTGGTCGGTGATGCTTAGCGCTGTTTCGCGCATACCCGTATAGTCATATTTAAACATCGCCTACCAGCTGTGGGCAATGCTTATTCCCGCTAACGTGTGCTACACATATTCTGATGATCTGCATCTGGAATGCATTACCCGTGCCGTCAGGATTACGTTACATCCCTTGTGGGACGTGGGACCGGGAACATGCACGACAGTCACTGCAAGTACCACTTGGACATCTGGGGGTTGTACACGAATTATGTCAATTTGTATGTGCAGTTCACTACAGCAGTTACTCCACACTACACTCACATGGATAACTCTGTTAGTTTACAACTTGATGAGGTCCAGTTAATGGTATGTCCATGTGATGTTTACTGGCTGTACTCTGGCACTGGGTATGTATATCACAATTAGCTACACCCGATAATTTGCTACACCTTCATATGACCGTGGATGCAGCATGCCGGGGTGACGAATGCCTGTCATGTGTTCATCCCCTGCCTTGACACAACATCCATGATTACATTTTGTGGAGCCCCTCAGTAACGCAGCGGGTAATCCGTAATGACTGTGTGTAGGACAGTGCTTACACACATGTGCTCCCGCGATTGCCTCTGCTCCAATATGCGACAGTTGCTTACTCGATGTTGTGGCGACGGGAGTCACTGTTTGCCCCGTTTGGTGTTTTGCCTCTGGTAATTGGGCGTGTACCTACCGATGTACCTGAAAACCTATACACACAGCACTGACAGATGCTGATAGGCGCATCTACTGTTCAGGTGTTGACATTTCTGTGTTCCAATGGCTGTTGCATGTACAATGTTTGAGGGCTGCCTATGTAGGATTCCACAGTGGGCCAACTATACATCACAATTTACAGGTAGTCGTGTTTGTGTGCCATCCATGTTACTGTGTGTGCAGGTGGGGAGGGGTGTCAGTCTGTGGGAGCCTACACTGTCAAGGTATGTGCTATACGTTCCCTCTTTGCCAAGGCGTAGGCATATTGGGCATGCCTCCATCTGCCTACTGGGGCTGGCACAGTGTGTCTGTGGTCTAGATCCCTCTGTGCCTGTGTTGGCCTTGGCACTTGCGGTGGGCCGTGAGGCCCTCCCCCCATTTTGACCCTGCTGCAGCTGTTTCTGCAGGATCATATTATGTAGCATGGCACATACTATGAAGATGTGGGCACATGTGCCTGGAGAGTACTGCAAGGCTCCATCAGATGTGTCCAAGCGCCAGAACCGTGATTTCAGCATCCCAAACACATGCTCTATGATGATTCTGGTTTGTGCGTGTGCCTCATTATGGCGTTCTTGCATTGGTGTGTGTGCATTTCTGATGGGGATCATCATCCATGGCTCCAGTGCATAGCCAGCATCCCCCACAAGGTGACCTTGTGGGATGTCCCCCCTGACAAATACCTGATACAGCTGTGAGGCATGCCAGATATGGGAGTCGTGGTAGCTTCCAGGGCTGCCAGCACACGCATTCATGATAATGCCCTGGGCATTGCACACGACCTGGCAGTTGATAGAGTGGAATCCCTTGCAGTTTATGTAGCGCCTACCATACTCACCGGGTGGTGACTTGATTTGTATGTGCGTGCAGTCTATGGCACCCAGTACCTCCGGGTAGTTTGCCACACAGTGGAAGTGACGCATATTGCTGGCCAACTCCTCCTGAGTTCGGGGAAAGTTTATATGCTCATTGGCTTGTGGTAACATCTCATCCAGGGACTGGTGTAGTACCCTGGATGCCGATGCCTGTGAGATCCCCATTATATCTCCAGTTGGCCTTTGAAAGGTACCTGTGGCTAGTATTCTCAAGCTTACACATACCTTCGTGTCCACTGGGATGGGTTCCCCTCTGTTGTTTCTGGTTCTCAGGCGTGGCCGGCACAGCTCTACTATTTGCTGTAAGATGTCCCTGTCCACCCTGTAATGCTCTACTATCTCCAGATCATGTAGCCCCTGGTAGATTACCCTTGGTCTGAACACTCTTCTCCTCCTCCGAGGCCTACGGTGGTTGTCGGTATCATCCTCCACAACACCGTCGGTCTGTAACACATGCTGATGAATCACAGCTATGGCAGCGCCCAACATGTACATTTTAAAAGTTCCCCATCTGTTTAGACCTATGGTGCGGTGTTTGGGAATACACAGGTGTGTGTTGGGTGCTTTCACACTTTATACTGTTTTGCTGTGAACACTGATGATGTCATAGGGTGTGTATGTACGATCATGGCTACAGGGTATCTTCTGTGTTTTATTAACGGAACCACTATTGTGCTGCCTTTGGTGTTGCATTACATTTGGATGCCGTGAATTACCTCCTGCCCTTCTGTTTACATTTGTGCGCATTACACCTACCATTTGCTGGCATGTATCCAGCTGCCTGCTTTCATTTGTACTTTCCTAGACCTGGCTTATCTTGCATAATGTGTGCTATTGCCAATCTACTGTGGGTTTGCTTTGCTCTGCTATGACAGTTCTCCTATCTTTGCATTCCAGGCCCTCCCCTCCTTTCTTTGCAATCCTATGCCTCCCCTATCCTATTTTGCAGGTTTCTGCATGCAGGCTTGTCTACTGCCGTCGATTGGCCGCCGTGAGTTGATTGGTGTTAATTGCTCATTAGTATGCCAATTACCCTGCTTTGGCATTTCCTTCTTTTCTTCCCCTGACCTTCCTGTTTGTGCTATTGTTCGCTGCGTGTGCATCCGCTTACCGGCTTTCGGGCATGAGTTCATCCCTGTACATATGCGCAATCGGGCACCATGTGTGCTCTCAGCTAAACGGTTCTATACCCTCCTCCCCACCCCTGTCCTACAGCTTTGCTTAGCAATGGCCAGGCCAGATTTGCACTGCTCCAATGTGCTTACTGATAAAGTGGCACACTCCTCTGCTGATGTCATGTATCACCTTCGATACACTCCTCTGTGTTATAGTGCTGCGCCATCAGGTACATCCTTAATCTGGCGGGATGTTTGCGATTCAGTATTACCTGCCTCATTTGCATGGCATTGACTACTAATTCATAGTTACAGAGCCGAACACTGTCGCGGGCCCCTGGCAACCCTTGCGCCTTGCTTGTGGTGTGCCATGCCTACCATTGCATATTATGGTGCAATCTTAATTTGTCTTTCATTGCGATTTTATGACATTTGTATATATTTCCTTTGTATTCCTGTTTGCACACACATGCCCTGCGGTTGTACTGTGCGTTACTGTGGACATGACATTAAATGTTGTTTTTTAGGTGTTGTACATCTTTTCTTGTGCCATTGGCTGTGTATTTCGCCATTGGCATAGGTTAACTTTGTAATACATGAGTCTGGTCCGCTTCCATAACTCCAATGTTCTGTTTGGGAAAATGTAAACCATGTTTTTTGGTTTACATTTCCATGGGCTTGCGCTACGCCTGCACCACTTTGTGAATCACTGTATGCCTTCATTAGCATGGTACGACACTGCGCATGGGGTGATTTGCATACCTATGCCGAGGGCTGCGTAGATCTGGCGTACGCCGGTAGTGCACGTGTAGTTGGTTCGTACCTGAATCGCTTAGCGGACATATTTGGAGTTGTCCCGCATACGCTACGCCTGCGCCTGGCGCAGGCTTCATGAATCCGGGGGAATATGTTATACTTATTTGTTTAGCTATCTAGTGTATTATGAAGACCTACCTTTTGACAAATAACAGTTGGAAGGCAATCCCACTGATTCTAACTCCACATTGTTACTATTCCCAGATGGCTTTAGCATTGATAGGGTCTTCAGCAAGCTTACAAGTGTGATACGGTATTTCATCCTTTCAGGTGTTTTCTCTTTGCCATGTTGTTGCACAACTGAGAAGTTAGTACATATATATAAGTAAGAGGTGTGGGTGGGACTAATTCCTTTATATGGGTATGTGTCCCAGTAAAAATCAGTTTTAATAGCTGTACACACATCACACATCCAAACATACACATACTCAAATGCACACATGCATGCACACACAAATAGCCTCTACTGTCATGATGTTATGTATATCTTGCACCTCTACTGACTCTGGAGATCCTCAGCATACTGCTTTTATGACAGATAAAGTTTGCCCATACCTTCTGGTTTGTGTCTCAGTTGAAAAAGGCCGAATGGTCAGGCCACTTACACAATTAACAAATGTAAAAGTAAAAAAAAATAAATAAATAATGATTTAATTGATTGATTACTATAAATACATAAATAAATAGAGGACTTAGTAGCCAATTAGAAAGTGTGGAAATAGCTTCATGATAATGTATGTGCATGCATGCGTGCGTGTGTGTGTGAGTGTATGTATTTGTTACAAATGGCGTGGTGATTGCAATGGATCTATAACTGCAAAAATAACATTGTCTTTGCATATTTTGAAAACTTTGATAAGTCACTTCCAAGTAAATTACTCAAATTCCAAAAGAAATTGTGACTCCTTTATCATTTATCAAAGAAATACATAGTTACAAAACTATACTGAAGAATGTGGGGTCACCAAAAAAAACTATAAAATATAGTTGTCTTGCAAGCCTTATTTCAAAAGCCATATTATAACTGAACTCATGAGCTATGATACAAACAATATTATTAGACCTGAGAGTCAAGAATTTGGCTTTGAAAAGGGTAGATTCTGTCTACTGAATCTGGTAAACATTCAAAGGGTTTATTGAGGCTGTAGAAAGAGGTCATGGTGTACACAAGGAACACCTTGATTTGGCCAAGGTCTTCAATATTATTTTGCATGCTGGCATCATACATAAGATAATTATTTTAAAGGGTTCCTATTAGATGACCGAAGACACATTCTTTCGAATGCGTCTTGGTCGAACTTGAAAAAGACGAAAAGGCAAAATGACGAAGCGGCATTTAAGTGAATTTTCCCTGGGAAAGAAATCGCTTGGCCGCATCCGTTACTTTGCCATTTTCATCACTGTAGTGCGATATTGGAGTTGGTATAGTTAAGTAGGGGGGTGTGGGGGGCACAGCCCCCCACGTCAGGGGGTGTGGGGGGTGAAGCACCCCAGTTTATGTTATGTTTTAAGTGTATTTTTTTTTTGGAACAGCGATTTTTTTTCCCTTGGGAAAAAAAAACGCTGTTATAAGCATTCGAGTTTGTAAGCTTTCACTTACATGGGGTCGATAAATCATCATTCGCTTTTCTAAGCATTCAATGATTTAATATAGACCCATTTTAAATACTGACACATATGTTGTAAGATGGAGAGCAAATTGGCTGAAAGATAAAACCCACATAGTACACGTTGCAGGTGTCTCATCATATACTATGAGAGTCACCAGTGGTGTTCCTCAAGGCTTGGTGTTTGGGCCTCTACTTTTTGGCATTTCCTCCTCAGATCTCTAAGCAGTGAAATAAGACCCCTGGCTAACACAGTTTGCAAATGAAGTCAATGTTACATCACCCTCTTACACATGAACCTTCTACAATGAACTTTCTATAGTAAACTCTTGGTGGACTAAACTGCATCATCACTTTGGATAGACAACCTCTTCCCTTGTCAGACTGTATAGACAATATACCACTACAAAATGAAGATCTAGTCAGGGACCTAGGAACTTGGGATGATAACTTCTTCTATTTTGCCATCATGTGACAACTATTGTCAGGAAATTCTTATACTCAGCGCAACTATTTGCCAAAAGAATATTATCAAGTTCTAAAGAGCTAATCAGTCCCTTATACTCAACATTGATCAAACCAATTATCAATTATCACTAAATATATCAAATAATTAAAAAAAACTCCAAAGGATCCGAACTAATAATATTGCATGCCTAAAGTCCCTGAACTACTAAGAGGGGCCAGAAGCTTTATCTGTTTATTGAGTGTATTATAGACTTTTGAAGGGTGGGGTCTCTGTCTCACGTCATTACTAAAGACCCATTTGTCTTCGACCTCCTGTATTTCTACAAGGCCAATATCTCCATGAATACTAGAACCAGGGACCTAAAACTTCACCAACAGATAAATAAAACCTGGTGGTGAGATTGGTATGGATTTCATAGATATTCTATGCTCATTAAGACTTCTAACCATTCACATCTTACCAGAACCTTTCCTCCTGCTTCACCTCCTTTGTTCAGGCTGGCCATACCAGTCATTCATTATAATAATCAGTGGAACTTATACTTTCATGTTTGAAATCACTCTGACGAATTTGAAATAAATTCACTGCTTAACAGATTCTGGTATTCCACAGTGTTCTTAGTGGTGCTGGCCACTCATTTGCTCATTCTTTAATAACTGAGGGAGGCATTTATAGTCTGGGGCTTTGCAAGTGCCTAGCAGTCATGCAAAGACAGCAGTGCTACACGGATATGTAAATAAGGACAGGAAATCCAGCTGAGTTGAACATATAAAAGTGAAGCAATTTCTATAATCATGCCCACTTTTCATAAACATGTAAGTTGTACAAAGTTTGTCTTTTTATACGTGCAAAGTATTTTGTGAAATCATAAATTGCCTGTGCCATGGCATATTGCAGGCAAGTGTGGCTGAGCACAGTTAAACTAAAACATTATAGCAAAGCTGCAGACTGTGCAGCAGCTAAGAGAGCTTTTTTTTTTTAAAGTAAAGGGTTATAACTTTTTTATATGGAAGTATCCTTTTGTGGATGCCCTGATGGTTTCATTAAAAAACAGAAAGGGGGTAATAGGACAGATTGAAATAAGGGGAGACAAAACCAAGATGTGAACACACAAGGGAGACATCAAGAGGGTTTGAGCTGGAGGAGGTGGGAGAAGATGGCACTATTTTTTTGTTGGGGGGTAGAAACCCTATTTTTCGAATGTTTTATTTGTAAGAGGTTAGTGTGGGTGGGAAACAGGGAAGATAGTGAAGAAGAAACAATAAGAGAAGAAGGACTGAGGAAGTCCCAGCTGTGCACTCAGTCAACAGAGCCTCAAGCAGGTCTACTGCAAGATGGTGTTGCACTGGAGGACCCTGATGTTGAGGAGGAACAGGCCTGTGTTGGCACAGTGGTTGACACCAACTGGGCGAGTATGTCTTCTACATGTTATGAGAAGCTTTTGACTGGCTGCTTTCTCCTGTCCACCACCTCTACCAGTACATCTTCAACTAAATTCTGAAGCCCCCTTCTGTGGGGCATGCCAGGCTGCCACTTGCTGGAGTGCCTGCAGAACTGGCACCTCCACTCTGACCCTGCGAGGACGTCCCTGGAAAGGCAGAGGCTGATCTCCCCCTAGCCTGGGAGGTACATGCCTGGTCTGCTCCTGAGGGATTTTTAACCTGAATAAAGAAATAAAATGGGAGAGAAGCCAAACAAGAAAGGAGAAAGAAACACATAAGTAAAATAAGAAAAAAAAAATAATAAGAAAAGGGTGGGGAGAGGCAAAACAGAAAAAGCACAATAAATTCACTCAACACTGTTTTAATGCAAGGTGGCAACACAATAAACCACTGCAGAAAAATATCTTTATTGAAATAAACTTGTGTATGAGAAGTACGACTTTCCAAAAACTCCAAATAATAAAGAAACGATCACTGCCCAATAAAATCAAATGTTTTTAATAAATACCAATGAGCAGTTTTGCAATAAACAATTGATTCTTTAGACCATATTAATGACAAAGTAACACTTGATTGAATACTATCTACTACTCAATGAAACCCTAAAAAATCCAATAAGAATGGTTTTCTTTTTATGTTACTAGGATACTAGCCATCACATGACAGCTGAAAATACTCCATTTATACAAAAAGTCTCAGTCATCCCAATACTCGTCAGAAAACATATTTTGTTCTAAAATATAAAACATTAAAACCACACACTACATATATAATAATATTTGAATACATTTTTTCAACTTCCTTGTCTTTAATACTGGCTTCAAAGACACAGTGCACAATAATTAAGGCCTCTAAGTGCACAATAATAATGATCCTGAATACATTCACACAGATGTCTATTGCTTTTACCCATATAGAACAATCTGCATGACATGCAATATGCTAAGAAAAACAAGTTTTTGGTATTGCAATCAGCCCCAGACTTCAAGGATGCATCTTCCCATCATCCAGATGGGTGAAGGCTGAGGATTTATCTATATAAACACAAAAGGAACACCCTTCATAGGTTCATAGCTTAGTACTACGTTAAGTGCCCCTGTGAGTCATTTTAAGCCTAGCCAGTTATCCCTTGTGAGACTCAAACCCTGCACCTTGCATTTGTAAGGCAAACACCTTATCCATTAAGCCACCCCCCCAACCATTCCACCATCTCTAACACGAAGAATACGAGCCACAGCTCGACCTGTACCCCAGGACTCTGCTCTGCACCCTTAACATTTCTTTGTACCTGCTGTACTATCTGCATACTTCATTTGCTTCCCTTTTGGATAACATAACCTTCATTTAAGCAATTTTTTTTATTTCTGTATCCAAATCTAGGTTTTGGCCCCTACTAGCCTAGAAATCTCCTCATCTGCATGCAGAATCTGCCAATTCTTAACAATAATATCCTTTAGTTTCTTACTATCACTGCTATAAGTAAGACAGAATGTTAAATCATTATTATTTGTTCATTCCATATCTTTGGCCATAAAAGCAGAGGAAAAATAAGGTGTCCCACAAGTGGATCTGGAGTCCTTGCTGATTCAAAAGCCCTATTTATTTCAAACTCTTTGTAGCCCCTTCCAATAAAATCTGTCCTAACTTGTCTAAGGCCTTATTCAAAATCTCCTATTCCAGAGGAGAGTCTGGAAGTTCTTAGGGCTTGTCATTTGACCACATGTCAGAAGACCTGTTTTGGATGCATTCTATTAATGTTTATGGGTTATATTTATGAACATAAATTGTTGCAGCAGAAAAAGAAAAAGATTCAAAATGATATAGAAGACTTTAAGAATTATCATGTTTTCACCTTTTATCCAAAAGGGACGGAAATGAAGAATGCAGATGTATAAAGGCACAAAGAAATGGCAAGGGTGTTCTTTTTGTGTATATATAGATATAGATGAATCCTTAGCCTTTACACGTCCAGACAATGGGAAGACACATCACTTGAAGGTTGGGGCTGATTGCAATACCAAAAAACTTAGTTTACTTACCACACTGTACATCATGCAGCTCATTCTATGCGGGTAAAATCAATAGACATCTGTGTGAACATATTTGGGATCATTATTATTGTGCTTGTAGAGGCGCATGAATGAGAGAGGTGAGGGACATTTATTTCTATTGTTTGTCTTTGAAGTAGTTTAGGAAGGTTTAAGGTTGGGTGATTTGGTTAATAAAACTGAGCATATAGAATTGTGCTAGATTTTGAAGCTCAGATCATACAGAGGTCTGGGGTTAAATAATTTTGTGTCTTTGAAGCCCGTACTAAAGGTGAGGAAGTTGAAAAGATGATATTTATTCAAATATTATTATCTATGTACTGTATGTTTTTATGATTTTAATATGTTTTATATTTTAGAACAAAATATGTTTTTGGGTAAGTATTGGGATGATTGAGAGTTTTTGTATGAATGGAGCATTTTGAGCTGTCATGTGATGCTAGTATCCTAGTAACATAAAATGCAAACTGTTCTTACTGGCTGTTTTTAGACTCTCATTGAGTAGTAGAAAGTATTTGATTGAGTGTTACTTTGCCACTAATATGGTCTGAAGAAGCAATTGTTTATTCCAAAAGTACTGACTAGTATTTATGAAAGACATTTGATTTTATTGGGCAGTGATTGTTTCTTTATTATTTGGAGTCGTTGGAAAGTGTGTGCCTTGCACTTGACCGTGTGCCTGCATGGTTCTGTGTCTCATTTTTCTGCTTTGAACTGATTTGAATTACCACACAGTTAATTACCAGAGGTATGCTTCTTTTTTGTTTCTGTATGAGAAGTGATTATGCTTACAAGTGGGAGTAGTAATTGTGGAAATGGGTAAGTAACTGGGAAGAATATATAAGAGTAGTGCTTATGTATACTTGTGATAAATTGAAATGACAAGGAATTTTGTCTTTCTCAAGGGTTATGTCTTTCAATTATGTACTTTTCAAACATATTTTTCAGTATCCAGACAAAAACAGAAAATAAATCATTAATTATTGCAGTGAATCACAGTTACAGATGAAAGTATAACAAATTTCTCTTGATCTCTTTCTGTCTTCATTTGCATTTCTTTCATCTGCTAAGGGATAACAAAATTGCCTGCAGGAGTACTACTGAAATCAGTTTTAAAAGTATTGCTGTATTGCTGTTTATGCTACCCTAAATTCTGTATAAGAATTTGTACTATGTGTAGTTAAGTAATTAATATATTTTGGACAACATTCATACCTACCAGAAGACTCAACCAGGCATTGTATTAGTCTCTTCTGCTGTTGGGAAATATATTGTATCTCCTCCTCAGCTATAAGTAAAAGACAAAAAGGATAATCTCGACTATCTGTATTTAAATGGATTCCCCATAAATATGTTTTATTTTCTCTGTAAGCATTATTTGTCTTTTTCTTTATGATTTTAACTGTTGTATGCACACGTGTATTATTAAAATACAGTTGTTAAATATTCTATTGAATTGTGTAGGATAGTTAAGAAATATAAAACGTTTTTTGTTTGAAAAAATGCATGCAACACTAGATGGAATACCTGCACTAAAAGGCTAAAATGTATCAGTTCAAGGAAGTTTGAATTTCCATTTCTGCAAAATTTTGGCTAATTTATAGCACATAATAGTGAAAACTTACAAGCTGCACATTTAGTCAGCAAAGTAACTTGCACTCCCTGGGTCAGCAAAATAACTTGTACTCCCTTCCCCTCCCCCAACAGGCTTTCTGACTAGAGTGTGGTGAATGTCATTTCAGCCATGTTGTACGTGCAGCTAGAAACAGTTATGAACAAACAATTAAGTTAAGCAATTGTTTTTACTTATATTCAGTTATCTCTCACAAAAGCTATCTTTATGTAATATTTATAAAAAAATATCTTACAACTTTTTTCTCTGGAATGGTGCACAATTTGCATCTGTAACTGCAACTTTTATTTCATAACTGTATAATATGCAGTCAGCATTACTGATATTTGACCATTATGAATAGATTTATATAGTTACCTATACAGATTACTGCTGTCATTCTTTTGTCTGAAATTTCCATTTATTACTGTAACCTGTTAACACATACTACTGTTTTTCTCTTTGTTGAAAAGACAGATATCTGCTAACAGAAAATATAGTCTTGTTTTATACATTTCAGAATGTCACCTCAAGTACATATTTTCAGGTAAAGATATCTTACTCTTGACGTACATGTACTTGTGCAGTTTTTTAACCCCTTTTGTGCTTTATATATATATATATATATATATATATATATATATAAAAAATATATATATATATATATATATATATATATATATATATATATATATAAATAAAATTATATATGTGCATGTGTGTGTGTGTGTATGTGTGTGTGTGTGTGTGTGTGTATAATAATAATATATATATTAAAATTTTACTGACTATAGAACTCTGGCCTTCTCACCATAACCTGGTCAACCCACTCGGCCAAGTGGTCAGTACTAAGCTTCTGCAAATCATCAAACCTGTGATGGCACTGCTGAGTGGAGTGGGTTATAGCTGTCGGAGCTGACAGGTGGTCACCCAGGTCCTGCCAGATATTGATTTTCTTCTCGTACTGTGATGCATGAACACCTGGATCTTTTCCAGGTATGAGTCATGCAAATGGTAAAGCATTACTAAGGTCTCTCGGGGTTGCATCTGAAAAGCCAGAACCAAATGAGTAAAGTATGGTGAGGGCTGTATCGAGTAGTGTTAGAACCACTCCCTGCTAAGTGTGACATCACTTTGACTGAACCCTTTTTTACTAGCATGCTCATTAGAACAGCTATTGATAACACTGGCAGGTTTGGTATAACCAAAACTGTTTTGTCACACACTTAAAAGAAAACACTTACCTGCCCTTTCCGTTATTAATAGATTATTTCAAAGTGTGTCGATAATAAAACGTGAACACAGTGATATTTCTTGATAATATTTACATTTTTTTCTATCTTACAGTAACAGCAGAAGGTGTCGTGTAGTGAAGTGGGACCTATTACTTTTTTCTCCCTTTTCTTTGTTATAAATGTGGTAGGGAAAGAAATGTCAATAGTAATGTGAAACATTATTTCTACGACATTTTAATATGTATCACTTGCTAGATTGTGACATACAGTGTAGGATGGGTAGTGATTAAACTTCACATTGCTTTCAAACTCACATTCACATAACTCAATTTTGAATTTTGCAAGTATATTCTTAATTCTTTATATTGGACCAGTTTAGGCCATGCAGTGCATTTCCACAGACAGCTTGTCATTACTGTGGACTGCTGCTGAGTTCATACATTTCCACAGTGCATCTATGGCTGTTTCAGACACATTTATGCCCTCTGTGTCACATGTTCACAGTCAATAAAAATTATAGAATATGCCAATGTACTTTGTAACACATTTGAGTTGTTGTTGTGTCTTTCGGCTTATTCGGCTTAGGGGTCGCCACAGTGGAACTCCGGTCCGCTAATGTTTGTTAGTGGATTTTTACATGCCGAGTTACCAGCCCTGACACACAACCTTCAACAAAGGCACGCCTATTCATGCATGCCTCCACACAGAAGACGCTCTGAGAATCAAACGGGACAAAGTCTTGCTGTGAGGCGACAATGCTACCGCAGCACCACTACCACGTTGTAACACATTTGTGTAATACTAAAATTTATAGACATGCATATAAATTAGTCTAATTTGCATACTAAACATGTAAATCGGCCTGAATTTATGCCGCAAGATTGAGCTGCATACTGAGTCACGAATGGCTGAGATAGGCAGAAAACTTGTTAGGATACCACAGACATCAAAGAGTAAGAAAAAGTTTATAAATGAATAGTTATTAAAAGCAAATTAACAGTTCATGTGATAAAGTTTTAATGATCATTTGCAATACATTTTGAAATACAGTGTGCATTTAATGAAATCATTCCATGACTGATAATTATGATCAAGTGCTTATAGTTGTTTGACATGTGGTACCATTCACAGAAATTGTAATAAGTGAACAGTAAATCATTACAGAAGTTTTGGATTGTGCATACAAGTGGAAAGTGGTTATTGCATTTGAGAACTTGTACTGTGCATAAGAGAATCGCACACCTAATGAAAGTGATGTTTTACTATTGACAGTTAAGGTGGAATACATGACAAAAGCAGGTAGTACAGAAGTTTGTTTTTGGTCTAATTACTTTCAGCAGTATTGAATAAGCTGAAGTTGTGTAGTTTAAATAACATTTCTGTTTGCTTATTTATTTATTGCTTTTGGTGGCAGGAATAACAGCAAATGACATGGTAGGATATGCTAGAATGAAGGCTAGACAGAATGCATTTTGCAGGATCACTATGGTGGACCCTCCGAATCTTATTAACTTAACATCAGATAATGAATACCTTCTGCTGCCAGCTGATCATCATTAGTCAAAGTATGATTAGAACTGGGAGCTGCAGTGACAGGATGGGTCACTTCCTCACCGGACTGGCACATGATCATGTTATGCAGAATGCAACTGGCAGTGAACATCCTACACGCAGTAGCTGGGTCATACTGAAGGGCACCCCCAGACTCATCCAAGCTCCTGAAATGACTCTATTCATCAATCAGGCCAAACACCCTCTCAATCACAATATGGGTCTGGGGCAAGATGTGTTATATATCTCCTCTGCAGCTCCAGATTGATTTCTCATCAGAGTCATCATCCTGTGGGCCAGGAGGGGCCTTAAATTTGACATGGGTGCTGTCTGTTGCACAGAGTACTTCAGGGAAATGTGCTATCCTATAACAGGCACACATTTCAAATAGAATGCCCACACAGTCCTCCAGTACCCCTATGTGGTCAAATATGCCCACTAAAACCCTTATAATATCCCTGTCCACTTAAAACCTATCAAGGATTTCTTGATTGTCAGAGTTATCATGAGTAATCCTTTGCTTATATTTTTGCCTTGTTGAGGGTGAGTACCAATGGGTGCAAGTGGTTTTGGCCCAAACAAAACAAGAAACCCTGTCCTAGGAATAGCAAAGCTCATCACAAGAGAAATCATTTTCACCAAATGCAGCTCTGATGGATTTGGCAATGATTTCCTTTTTATACCGCATCTGCAACAAGCACGGGAAAATAGGAAAAATTGACTATGAATTGCTATTGGTATAAAACAGTCTTAACATAGACACATACTCACATACATTCAGAAACACCCTTGTTCACACAGACACGCACACACACATACACACGTGCACACAGACACACACACACACTTACACACACACATACACACACACACACACACACACACACACACACACACACACACACACACACACACACACACACACACACACACACACACACACACACACACACACACACACACACACACACACACACACACACACACACACACACACACACACACACACACACACACACACACACACACACACACACACACACACACACACACACACACACACACACAGATACAAACAATCCCATACTCACACATATATGCACACACAGAAACACATACGCCTGCACACATGCTTGCACAGACAGATGCATACACACACACACACACACACACACACACACACACACACACACACACACACACACACACACACACACACTCATGCACACACAATCACTCATATAGACGTAGCTTCACTGTTTGTCTTAGTGCATGACTACCAGTTACTTGCCTGACTGCATTCCAGGAGCATTCCTGCAGTGTCGTCACACTGCCGCCTCCATTCACTGTAGATGTGATACTCCTTTATATGCATTGTGTAGCTAATGACAAGAGCACTGAGTGCATGATCATCACGGGCCTGGGTAAAATGTCTATTTAGGGTGCAGGAACATCACAGGCCTGGGTAAAATGTCTGTGTAAGGTGCATGGCCATCATAGGCCTGGATAAAACGTCCATGTAAGGTGCATGAACATCATATTCCTGGGTAAAATATCTATGTAAGGTGCACGAACATCATAGGCCTGGGTAAAATGTCTGTGCAAGGTGCATGAACATCATAGGCCTGGGTAAGGTGCAGGAACATCATATGGCTGGGTAAAATCTCCATGTAAGGTGCATGAACATCACAGTCCTGGGTAAAATGTCCATGTAAGGTGCATGAACATCACAGTCCTGGGTAAAATGTCCATGTAAGGTGCATGAACATCATAGGCCTGGGTAAAATGTCTGTGTAAGGTGCATGAACATCATAGGCCTGGGTGAAATTTCTGTGTAAGGTGCATGAATATCATATTCCTGGGTAAAATGTCTATGTAAGGTGCATGAACACCATAGACCTGGGTAAAATATCTGTGCAAGGTGCATGAACATCATAGGCCTGGGTAAGGTGCAGGAACATCATATGGCTGGGTAAAATGTCCGTGTAAGGTGCATGAACATCACAGTCCTGAGTAAAATGTCCATGTAAGGTGCATGAACATCATAGGCCTGGGTAAAATGTCTATGTAAGATGCATGAACATCATAGGCCTGGTTGAAATGTCTGTGTAAGGTGCATGAACATCATAGGCCTGGGTGAAATGTCTGTGTAAGGTGCATGAACATCATAGGCCTGGGTAAAATGTCCGTGTAAGGTGCATGAACATCATAGGTCTGGGTAAAATGTATGTGTAAGGTGCATGAACATCATAGGCCTGGGTAAAATGTCTGTGTAAGGTGCATGAACACCATAGTCCTTGGTAAAATGTCTATCTAAGGGCACAGATCATAGTCTGACTATTACACAAAATGGAGAAGAAATGCAACAAGGATCACATGATACTATTGCTGAGCTTACCACTGAGATGGAATATGTCACTGCAACAGGGTTTATATTTCTATTTTGCAATATATCCTCTTAATAAACATGTTTTTTCCTCTGTCCCACATATTTCTGAGCACAATTTATTCATCAGATCTTGGCTCTCAGCATCGTATGTGTAGCATCAGAGACAGAGCCAAAAAATAATCAGAAGTAAAGGGTTACCCCTGCTGACTGTAAATGCACTGGGAAGTGATGCTCAGAACGACCTTGTAACTGTAAGATAACCTGCTGGTAGTTTTAACATGAAACACAAAGAAGAGAGAGGAAATGAATGCTGTATTTTGTCTTCCTTTCTCCCTTTTCATCGTCTGTTCAATCTCAGAGTTTTAAATATATAAAATTATATAAAAATAGAAAAATAGATACTTATCACAATCCAAGCAAATTACATATTGCAAATAGTTTTTTGCTAAATGAAGAATATTGAAACATCGACATTTTAATAAAAATATACACAGATTATAAATAATGTTGAATGCGTTTGTATTTTATTATTCACGTTTATTTTTTCTACATTTGTGCGAACACCAATACACATATGCGCCAACACACAAACATGGAGCATGCAAGCCAGAAATTATTTATTTATTTATTTATTTATTTTTGCAGGGCAGCAAACCCCACTGATACGTCCATATACCAACTCTAAAATTACACAATAGCAAGGGAATGGCATATCCCCAACTCTGCTATTAACTTTTACATACTCAATGCAATATCAGCCTATATGATAAAGTAACACAACAATGTCTGTCATCAACAATGCAGTATGCAAGGACAGTTGCACCTTACTTAAACCTCAATGAAAAATATGCACACACACACACACACACACACACACACACACACACACACACACACGTGTATTTCTCTCTCTCTATATATATATACATATATATATATATATATATATATATATATATATATATATATATATATATTGCTATCTGAATGATATTAAACTTAAGTATAACTTTATTATCTGCTTAAGGGAACTGATACAATGTGATGCAGCCATTAAACTGCTAGGAAATAGTGAAATATCAAATTAAGTACAAAAAAAATTAAAAATTTTCCCCAGTCAGTATTTAAATTTTCAACATTAGTCATTCAACTTGTCTTGGGAATTATAACTTTCAAAAGACTGACTATAACTATACATATATATATATATATATATATATATATATATATATATGTATATATATATATATATATATATATATGTGTGTGCGTGTGTATATATATATATATATATATATATATATATATATATATATATATATATATATATATATAGATCTACTTCACAAGCTTGAAGTTTCAAAACTTTGAACTGCAAATGGTTGAGACAATGTCGAAGTTTTTCAAACTTCAAAATTGTAATTAAAAAAAAATATATATTTTTTTTTTTTACGTTTTTGCACATCCCACACCCCCTGTTAAATAAATATACCAAATTAGAGATCAAACTGCAGTGAGGAAAACGGTAAATTTCCCTTTCTGTACTGTATGGCGATGTCCATTCAAATGTTCAAAGTTTCAAAACTTCGATCATATGGTCTCAGCTATTCGCAGTTCAAAGTTTTGAAACTTCGAGCTTGTCAAGGGAATCCATATATAAATATATCTATATATCTATATCTATCTATATACGGATGTATATATATATATATATATATATATATATATATATATCTATATACACATATACACGCATACACATTTTCATATACACACACACACACACACACACACACACACACACACACACACACACACACACACACACACACACACACACACACATATTTATATGCTTACATATCAGGGTGTGGGAGCTTATCTCCATGTTGGGAAGTGGAAGGGATCTTGTCTCCTAAAAAAAAGTTACTCCCTGGGATTCATGAAGCTCAGCGCAAGGACAGTTTTAGCCTTGCACCGAGCGTCCTCATTACAGATGGTGCAGCAGCGCCATAGGAATATTTATGATGGTGCGCTACCGCACCCTGGACGTGCACAGCACAACCTACTATGTTTACTATTACAGCCCACCTCTAATAGTAAGCCAGTAGTTCAGTGTCTGTGGATACCAAAATGTATGCTAAGCATACTAGAGTGTCCACAAACACTGAAATAAAATCAAAGTAGTACACACACACGCACGTAGTGGAATGGTGAGCCCCATCCCTAGACCTTTCACAATTAGATTCCCCGTGTCCCTATTTTACATTTGTATTGCTGCAATATTGAAAGTGTCAGCAAAGCACGGATTGTTTGCACGTCGCTGCCCCCTGCTTAACTAAATTTCATTCAATCAAAATGGTAGTGTCAAAATGAATAAGGCACTAGTAAGCAGGTGTAAGCACAAATAAGCAGTAGTAAACATATATAAAGTACCAGTAAGCAAGTCTGACTGCGCTTGTGCGGGTGTAAGCAGTGCCCAGCACAGGAAATGTATATATGTACAGATATATTATATATATATATATATATATATATATATATATATATATATATATATATATATGGATTCCATACACTAGATCGAAGGTTCACTACTTCGAAATAGTGAATGGAATGCACACTGCAGTGAAAGTGCACTTAATTGAAACTGCACTTACGCGAAGTTCAGTACAACGAACGGGCGTTGTACTGAACTTCTGTGCAGTACTCACGGACCTTAGGGTCAGGGCATGGTTCATGGTAAGGGGATAGCCCATAGGGTTATCCCCTTACCATGACCCGTGCCCTAACCCTAAGGTCTGTGTCAACGGCAGCGCAGTGAAGGACATAGCAATTTCCTCCACTATGGTGCGATAGTCACGAACCTTAGGTTAGGGCATGGGTTTGAGGAAGGGGATAG
>NC_056739.1:1218681149-1218833649 GCF_019279795.1 Protopterus annectens
TCAGAACTGAGTAAATACTCCTTCCACTACGTAGTTAATAATTGCCTAGCTTGTGTATACTATGGATAGGTATGGCTAAATATCACTGTACTTCTCTGACAGCTGCAGATGAGCGTGCTGCGAACCAGCAAGCCTATGATGCTAGGCTGCAAAGGATGCGTCACGAGGCAGGTTAGTAAATAGCCTACATGTACTGTCATAACAAATAAATGTAAGAGCCTCAGAAAGTGTTGTACCAGTATACAGAATTGTGCAATATGCTGTGAATAAAGGTGTAACCCCTGCATTGCTTCTGTTTACTCTGCAGTCATATGTTGTTGTACTGTTGCAGTTATTAAATAGTACTGTTGTAGTAAGCAGTGTTACCCACACTGTGGTATGCAGATAAAATGTGTATGAAGTGCTGTATAACAATGTCGGAAGTGTAAACAGGTCAGTCATTTTAGACAAAATACATTGGAAAGCCTCACAGCAATTGCCTGATAGCATAGTGTACAGTGATCTTAACTGTGATGCTTTTGTCACACACAGCAGGGCTTTGGATCCCAGGAGCACTAGTACGTTGTATGCATAATAATTCCACACAACTGCACACAGTTTGTTAGAATGTTCAGAGAGAAAGCTGTATGCATATTTACACTTAACAACTATAAAGATTTTCCTAGAATGCTCAAATAGAGAGTAGTATGCATATTCATACCCCTCAACTGTTCCTATCTGCCCAGTATGTCTTGATAAATGGCCCACATCACCTGCCTTTTGCCCTGTTCCCCTGACAAATTAGTGTGATGATCCAAGAAATGTAGGCAGCTGTTAATGACATATAACTGATAGTCAGACTTGTACATAGTCAGAGTATGTACATGCAAACATACCTGTCATCCCAGCATCTCACCCAAGATATATGAGAGCAGTCCCAAAACATGTTGCATTAACACCTGCATCTTGTCAAGCCTGTACATAAGACACAGGTCCTATACATACTAATCTACAAACATACCATTGTACAATATAATGCCATTGGGTAGTGTAATAATACATGTAAGGGACAGACCACTGCAGTGACTATGAATGCTGTGAAAACTACAACGATCTATTAGTTGTTAATTGAAGTCTCTCTCTCTCTCACCCCTACTATAAGTGCAAACATAACCGTTTTACACAACGTATTTGTTATCTCTACACTCCTAACCTTTGTTGGGACATATGTCCTATTGGTTTATAAATATTGACATCTGTTTCTATGCATGTGCCATGTTAAAATACTCCCATATCGGTGGCCTGTTACCATCAATGAAACCTGTATGTTGTTGTAATGGCCACTGTTTACCCATATATGCATGTGTTCTGCCTGCTCTGCAACTATATTATATCTGGTGCCCTTGGTAATGGGAATACCTATGCATGCTGTTATAACTAATCATGAATGCTGTTGACTATTACTAACCCATATCTGTCTTAAACATACTACAACATAGCTCGTATGGGAAGGCTGGTCCCAGTGGACCCACCTGTCCCACCTCAGCTGGCCATGGCACCGGGCACCAGCACATCTGGGGCCAAGCCTGGGACCTCCTCGTCCATTGGTCCTGCACCACCTTTGGGTGGAACTGCCACAGAGGATTGGGCTCAGCCCCCCCCCCCCAGGAGCAGGAGCGGACAGGAACCTGTCACCGGTGGTACAGTCTGGGCCGTGGTGCATAGGGAGCTCGACAGGGAGATTTGAGACTGCCTATTCCAGCTTGAGGGCTGAGTGGTGAAACTAGAGGGTGAGTCTGCCACTCCTACACAGCCCCCAGCACAGCCACCTTCTGGGCTGTGAAGGTGCAGTGGTGACTGCCCATGGGTGGGGACCTCAGTCCCACTGTATCCATTTGTGGGCTCATGGGCTTGCGACTTCCAAACACCCCTCCCCATCCAAGATGTCCCCACCCACATGTGTCATATACTGCCCCTGTACGTATCTTGTTTGTCTTGTCTGTCATCCTACCCAACCTATCCTCCCTGATTATACCTACTCTCCTTCCCCAGCATCCCACTCTCACCTAAACATTAAAGAAAAATAGGGCAATCTGTTCCTGCAAAAAAAGCATGCCCCATACATAGCTGTCCATTTCACACACGGGTCCACTGGACACATGTTAACATTTCTAATTGGCATCACAACATACTATTGTTGTCCTCACTCCTCTCTCAGGGTTGTGAGTGTCCAAATATACAGCCAAATTTATTGCATATGCACAGCCGTTGCTGTAGAAGAAATGGACTATGGACCTTCCCTACACCCTTCCTGTACATCCCTAGCTATTTTCCCTACTGTTTTTCCCTCTTTGTGCCCCTTTTTCACCACTTTCCTATCAGCCCTTTTTTCTTTTCTTTTAAAGAAATTAGCGCGGGGGTAAGCAGGAGTAAGTACTTTTAAGCAGCAGTGAGAGGGTTTCAGCCCATTTGTGTGGGGGTAAGCACTGGCTAAACAGGTTAAGCAATCAAGAAGATTACTGAGTGTAAGGAACTATGACCAAAAGTAACCACTGCTTACCATCATGCATACCCGCGCACACCCTCTCACAACTGCTTAAAAATGCCTGACTCACTCCCTATCCAACAGCCCTTGTTCTGCCCAGCAACAAATTAAAAGGCCTCTGCAAGGCTCAAAACCAGGACTCTGCACACCACAGCCAATGTGGTTTACCACTAAGCCATGGCAGATATACAGACATTGGATGTTATCACAAACATATCATCCAGCACAGTGATTCAACAGTATAGGAAATGTATTCCATTATGTAGATGTATGTGTGTGTGTGTGTTTATGTCCAGATATAGATACATACATATATATATATATATATATATATATATATATATATATATATATGTCATGAACATCCCATGTGACAACAAAGCATTAAATAAGAATGAAAAGGGAAACACCAGCAACTCTTGTATTATGTAGTGGTGTTGTCCTATGTAATATCAAGACTCCCTCAGACAGACATGTGTCATTAATACACGCAAACATTTGTACATTGGCCAAATACATTACTCCATGCATTTTATTTACATTAATAAAACAATTCCTATCCAATCATTATGTGAGAACAGTATTTTTGCAAGGTGCTGTGTGCGACATCATCATCATGAAAAAGGTAAATGGGGTAACCATAGAGGGACCAGTAGTGTCGTGTGTACAATGGGGTCATCTGCATCACATGTACCTGGAACGTTTAGGAGTCATGTGCATACCAGGATCGTGTGCCTGAGAGAGAGGGGTGAGGACAACAGTAGTATGTTGTGATGCAAATTAAAAAGGTTACATGTGTCCAGTGGACACATGTGAAATGGACAGCTATGTATGGGGCAAATGTTGTTCTGGGAACAGATTGGCTTTTTGTTTCCATTTTCGTAAGGTGAGAGTGGGATATTGGGCAAGGAGAGTATGTATGCTTATGGAGGATAGGTTGGGTAGGATGACAGACAAGACAGCATACAGGGGTGGTATATGACACATGTGGGGGGGATACACCTTGGACGGGAAGGGATGTTCAGCATTCACAAGCCCATGAGCCCCCAGATGGAAACAGTGGGGTGGAGATCCCCATCCATGGCCAGCCACCACTACACCTTCACAGCTGCAAAGTTGGGCTGTGCTGGGGGCTGTCTAGGAGGGGCAGGCTCACCCTCTAAATTTGTCACTCTGCCCTCGAGCTGGCGTATCTGGCCTCGAAACCCCTTAATGAGCCCCCTATGCACCACGTCCTGTACTGTGCGATGGCTGACAAGTTCCTGTCTGGACCTGCTCCCAGGGGGGACAAGCCCCATCCTAAGTGGTGGTTCCACCAGAAGATGGTGCAGAGCCAACAGAGGTGGAGGTCCAAGGCTGGTCCCCAGACATGCTGGTGCCCGGTGCCATGGCCAGCTTAAGTGGGACAGGAGGTTCCGCCGGGACCTCCAATCCCATACAGCCTATGGTGTTGCAGTTTTAACACAGATATGGCTTTGTAATAGTCAACAGCATTCAGGATTACTTATAACAGCATACATAGACATGACCATCATCATACATTTGCAGAGGGAGCACAACACATGCATATATACTGCATGACATCTGTACAAAGCATAGAAGACTTGTGACTGCAGCTATGAACAGTGGCCCATTATTGGCATGTCACTGTGAGAACCTCAGACAGTAACTGTCATACCACTGTTTCCACAACAGGGATACTGACAGACAAGATGTACATAGCTGTAAACCTGTGTGTTTAAAGTAGGAGTCCATTACAACCTGTATGCACAAACAAGACACATCATCTGCAGATAAGACATAGGTAGGCCTGAGAGGTATAGTTGTAGCACAACAAGCCCTCAACTGGAGTATGCCCATCTGTGGAATGGACAACTACTATCACTATACAGAGTTACAGTGGTCATGATCATACACATAGAATCACAGGACTTGTTTGGATGCATTGACTCCAATTACACAAGGTGACAGTGGGCATGTTCATACACTTAGTAGCACAGGGCTGTTTGGGATGCACTATGACTACAACTACACAAGGTTATACTGGGCATGCTCATACACTGAGAAACAAAGGGCTTGTTTGGATGCACTGACTCAAATTACACAAGGTGGCAGTGGGTACGCTCATACACTTAGTAGCACAGGGCTGTTTGGGATGCACTCCAATTCTAACCACAGAAGGCCACAGTGTGCATGCTCATACAGTTAACATGTACAGAACACATTGTAATGGACTCCTATTGTAAATACACAGGTTTACAGCTATTTACATCTTAACTGTCAGTATATATGCACATCATACAGGTTAACTACCAGATACCTGTATGTGGCCCGTAAATGATATATCTGTGTCTGTGCTGTGTGATACACATGCATACATGTACATGAAATACTGACATATATATGTGAAGTATACACAATCATGCATGTATGTAAGTGACAGGTTAACTGGGACACACAGGTGAATGCTACCTACAGCATGTGTCACACACTTTGCTGCCCTGAAAGGCATACATTGATAGCAGGGTGTGGACAGTGGCATTATACTTGGAACAGTGGCATGTGCAAGCATAATATGTGAGCCCAATCGTGTAATGGTACTAAGGTGCAGGTGTCAAGATGACCTCTCCTGGCTGTGTTAGTAGTCATTATTAGCAGGACTGCTACACTAAGTATATCTGACATTGGTCATATACACAACGTCTGCTGCTGTCCGTCACCTTAGATGTGGCATTTGATAGCAAGCACACTACTGCCACTCGCAGTGATGTCATGGTACGAGTGGCAACTGCTTGACCAAAACAATGAGCCACTGTCCTGCTGTAATTATGAGGTTGTCCAGTGTCTGTCATTCCGGGCTGTCATGACTGAATGACAAGCCTTCATCACAGAGCACATGCATCCATGTTTGAAGTGAGTGTGGATAATACCTAGGACGAATTTACCCATATAGTGGCATTCCAAGGCAAAAGTCCTACACACAGAAGTAACACCCTGACACCTACAAGACGATTGCATTGGATGCTTATGCTAGCCAGTGCTAGATGTGTGGCTTTCATAATCCATTTGCTCAATGTCGAACCTACAATGGGGAATACTGACAATCTGCGCAGTGAGGGATACCTGGCTGAAGGCACTGTAGTGCACAATTGCACTACCACCATATAACTCAGATCCAGACATGTGGGCCATAACACTGTTATGGAACATTCCAGGTGGTGGTGTCCAAATATTCATAAAGGCTACTCACATGTAAAGACCACTACTCTGACATAACCCATCACAGATGAGTCAGATACAGGTGACAGTGGCAAACGCTGCATTCTAGTTTGTATCCTCATATACATCCCCCACCATGTCCACAGACTACCAACACACATCCATACATGTGGTATGACATAGTATGGTAGACCACCAAATAACCTTTGATTGGTGGACTGTACCTAGCCCTACATCAACTGTGCAAAGTACCCATGTACAGATACAATTGCATAATGTGTTATGCAATGCAATAATACCACTGTTTATAACCAGGTCAGTTGTACATATACCAGGGTCCCTCGGATGTTGTCAGCATTAACACAGTCAACCATTGCTGTACACCAGTAAACAACACCCTCATGATTGGATATGACCTAACTGTACCTGCCCTGGATATGTATATCCCACACTCATACAACATAAATGAAAATGTCATAGCTGTCATTGTCCTTTCTACATACAGTTGGCTACATTCATTACACACATGCACATGACAGAGAGCATGCTAACAGTACATAAGGTTTGATATCTATGTTGACAGGGGTAATATTCCCTCTCTACTGGTCACCCATGATACTTATCATATCATACAATAACCCATGTGGCATGTATGTCATTAGACATGTCCACCTAATGCAATGCCTACAAACACACCCAAATAACAGGATCATAGGACCTACACATGGCCTGTATTGACAGACTCAGAGAAATACAGCTCTGCTCTGTATGTTCCTGAGTAGTTACAGGTGATATATCCATGACATGTACAGCCTTGTGTGCTCACAGCTCCTACACATACCCCATGCCAACAATTGCAAGCCATGCATGCTGTGTGCTGTATGGACATTAACCTTATTACCACAATAGCCAGAATGTGCTGGGGTGAGATGTTTACAAGCCACAGACCTTGCACATGCTTGAATGAGTGCACTGCCTAGCTCTAACAGAGCACATTGCTGGCACTCTTCCAGTAAACATGAGGTGTGTGTGGCAAATATGATGTGCTCACTGTTGACCATTACAGTGCCCTGGCTTCACCATGTAACTGTCAAGTAACAGTTTGTAGGATCATGACATGGAATATTGCTGTGTGTGTGTCTTGCTGATATGTGCTGTTGGTATATATGTACACTTGGCAACTCAGTGAAGGTGGGTGTGTGTCCTACCAGTACATGAATACAACATCCATTATGGAGTAATGCTCGGCTAGGTTTCACACATGGCGTGGGGAAGGTGTGGAATGCATCCTCCTGACCTGCTAGTCCACTTACTGATGTAGACTGCATATTTGTACATGTATTGATGTGTGCTTAGATTCCATGCATGTGCAGTGTCTGATGTTTGAAGGTGACTGTTGTCTTAGTACATCATGCTGTTGCAATGCAGCCTCATCATTGACAACTGTATATGGTGATATGCTCAAAGTACAGTAAGCTGTACATTAGGTATGGACAGATGTTTGGACAGGACTGCTAAGTGGTGGGGCTGCTTTGCAGATGAATGATTACTGAGAACAGCTCACAGGTGTGTCACAGCCATTCCTACAATAACCTGTGTAACTGCTAAGCTATGGTTTTGTTAATTGAAGTGGAAGAAAGACAATGTAGAATGCAGTAAGGGTGACACTAAAGGCAAACCTCTTTACACCTGTAACAGTAACACCTCCTCTGCGCATATATTGTGCATATATCAGCACAGTTGGCAAAGGAAAGAGTCTGTACACTTTGTAGCACATGCTGTACCTCTGTAATACCTATCATGAGATAGGCAGGTGTTTGATTCACAGTACTGGCTCATGTGGGTGTGTGTGTGTCCATATATGTTACATGTGGTGGGGAATACATCCCAAATGTTTTTCACTCTCCTGAACACTGTTGTAGACATCAGTACCGAGTGAAGTGTAGAAAGAAAGGCATAGGCAGGTGGTTGAACCTCACACATGTCAAGTGTCTGTATGTGTGCGACATAGGTGTATATCTTTGTGAATGCCACAGTGTGTGCGTGTGTATGTATGGCTGTCCGGTCCCTGGAGTGAGGCTGTATTTCACCATAGTGAAATGTTAATGCCCCCTCCCCCATCCACTCAATTCAATAGAGTATCCCTGTTGATATTATCAAGCCTAGAAGGGCATTCTAACTGCCTGTTAACATGTACACCCTGGGGTGTGGCTTGTTGTTACATAGCCTACTGATGAACCCCCCCCCCCACACACATATACTCACTGCACTGTAGTATCCCTGTCAATGTCCTCAATCTTAGGTCATTCCGACTACCTGTACATGTGTAATCTCTGTGGCGCGTCTTGTAATTGCGTAGTACTGTAATGATGATTTGCACATAGGCAGAGGTTTTCATCCCAACACTGGCAACTGTGTGTGTGTGTGTCAGAGTGTGTGTTACTGTGTCTGTGAATCCCTGAGTGTTTGGGTGTGTCTGTGTTTGCATCCTGTCTTTGGAGTGGGTATTACTGCTTCCCAATGAGAAGCCACTGTTTTCACTGGCCTTTACCCTTGTCATCCACTATACCACTCTTTTACCTCCTCCCCGCTCCAGGTAACTATACCTGTGATGTCACCCACTATGGATGTGATGGCTCTGAACACAGTAGCTTAATACACAGCTATCATGCTCTTGGATCATTAGAACAGTAAACATAATTGAAACATGGGAGATTATAACTGTGATGTGGAAGCTACAAAGTGCATGTAGGTATTGTCATACAGACCTGTGAGTAGTCAACATGTACATATGGGACACTAACCACAAATACTGACATCCCCCGGCACATGCAAATATACCTGAAAGAGGAAATCAGAACATCAAGATCAAAATGCTGTTACTGTTACACATGATATATATTGTCAAACATACAAAATGCATTCCAAAACTGTACTACATGGTATATCTGCTGCCTGTCAACACTACTCAACAATATTAATCTACAATTATCTTCCTAGTATGTTCACCCTGTGCATCATACCATATGAGCATGTCCCTGCACCGATGGTGTGGATGACAGGGATGTGGCACAGGCATCATCATATGCACAGGGTGATAATGTTTGCCAGAGGCCTAGGCTGCATCATTGGATGACATCATGTGTGTGGGTTAGGGCCTTTGATATCATTGGGCATGTGTGGATGTTATGCGTGTGTGTGTTGAGGTGCCCTACATTTGTTTCTGATGTGTGTGCGTATGTATGCACACAGGTCTGGCATGTGGCTGGCCTACACAGGGGTATTATTGACAGCTGCAGACTGTACAGGGCAGGATTCACAGTTCACTGTGTCCGGCCACGGCCACGTGACCTGTGCCTGCCAGGGGTTGTGCGGGCACTACTAGGCAGAAGGTCAGATTGGGTACTGTCTGATGACACATGTCCACTGGAACCGTGTCCCTGTTGGGACTGTCCAGGATCATGTGCACGTGGCCTGCTGTGTCCTGGTTTGGACATTACAGCATCAGCTGCACTGCTGCTGCTACTGCCACTATGGGAGCGGGCATGTGCAGTAGCATGTTCACGTAGACCTTCAACAGGTGATGTAGCTGACCTACGTCCATGTGCCCGATGCCTCACTCCCATCAGATGTTCCAGCACAGACATTCCATGCTTGAGGATTGACATGCCACAGTCAAGGACTCCCACCATGTCACCCAATCGTCTGTCCAAAACATCTGCAAGATGATGGTGAGCATTTGCAATTGCCTGGATGTTGTCAGTTAATGAATGGACAGAAGACCACTGAAGCCTCAGACCTTCTCTGTTGTGCCATTCAGCACGTGCCTGTGCCTCCATTACAGCCTGAAACATGCATCTGGTGACACCAGCTGATGTGCTTTGTCTCGCAGGGGCATGTTGGCCAGTGGTCCTCCTATGAGCAGCACTGGGCACATGCCTGTGTGGGACATCACCAGTCAGTTGGCTGGGGTCATGGTGTGCAGGCACACCTTCCATAGTCTCCACACTTTCCTGTTCCATCCTACCACCCACCAACTGTCCTTCCTCTATGGCCACTGGTGATGGGGTATGTGTAGGCAGGAGAACTGTGTGCGAGGATGAGGGGGATATGGGTGTAATGGCAACTAGTTGCACAGATTCAGCCCCTGACAACCCTGCCTGTGCCTCAATCATACTTGCGTCATCACTGCTAGAGTCTGTGAGGACACTAACATCAGGTGGACCACAGGAGGGCAACGCACCTGCATCAACACCTGTGAGGGCCAGACAAGAACTGTACATTACAAGTTATACAGCACAGCACAGACACACAGACTGACACACACACACACACACACACACACACACACACACACACACACACACACACACACACACACACACACAGACACACACACAGACAGACACACACACATACACAAACACAGACACACACACAGACAGACACACACACACACAGACACACAAACAGACACACACACACACAGATACACACACAGACGCACACAGGCAGACACACAGACAGACACACACAGACACACACACACAGACACATACAGACAGACAGACACACACAAACACACACACACACACACGCACACAGACAGACACTGACAGACAGACACACAGACAGACACACAGACGGACAGACACATACACACACACACACAGACAGACACACATACTATGTCACCCAACGGCATGCAACATGCAGATGATATGGCAGATGGCATTCAGCTTAGACAATTATAGTGGTAGTAATCATACATCCCTGAGTTGCACACAACAGCATGCATGTGTTATAGCAGACGGCATGCACCTTACACAATTACACAAGTGGTAGTTAGCATACATACCTGTGTTACACCATTTGTGTTAGTAGCTTATGCCCCATACCTGCAACACAATACATGCACTATGCACCGTTGCACCACACTGCCATGTTGTGTGCAACATACCCCACATGTTAACAGATCATTGCTGAAATTTGTACATCTGCCACTGATGCTTGTGTTGGCCACTGTCCCTATGTGTGAGGACATGAGCAGAAGGTTATGTTGACTGAATAATATGTTTGCATGAGCCATAGCTTGCATATCTCCCCCAAAGCAGTGCATGTCTGCTCAACAATATTCTGCCTACCCCTGAGCTGAGTGTGCAGACATTGTGCACGTGGCTGTACACACGTTTGACATGGCTATCCCTACTTTGCAATGGTGCCACAGACCAGCACAGGTTTACAGTACACCAGCCTGATGTGTGGCATATGACCTTGCCAATCTGCTGACGTGTGGAATAACATGCATACATGTGTAACACAATGGTGTCCTTTCAAATATACAGTACGGTAATGGTGTCCCAATGCAGGGGCGTGTTATACTAACATGGGCCTTCAGCTGACGCAATGTTGTCTGTCCGCCCTACAAATATGCAGTGACATACTGCACATTGAGCTGATGTGCATAGCCATTGCAGGGCATCATGTGGCTTCACTATTGCTATACAGTGTGGGTTACTGACACAGTTTATAGCTATGACTGTGTTCACATACACTACATATCTACTGTGGAATGTGACCCAGGTCACTGAGGTGTATACACACTAAACCCTAATGTGGAATGCGTGACACAGGTCACAGAATGGTATACAGATGACACCCCTGCACATCTGCAACCATATTACTGATGCCTGGCAACTATGCCCACACATGGCTAACTTAGCTGTACTCCATGTCCCACATGCCATCTGTGTACCTCACACACATGAGGAGCAGGCATGACAGTGATGTCTGACACCAGCAAAGTGAATGTACTATATCTGTGGCCTGATGTGGTTGTATGTGTATGTTGTGCAACACATTTATGTATTTGGATAGTGTATAGATGAATGCTTTCATGTCGTGACACACTCAAGATGTTCAAGACATGTTATGTGGTGGTTTGATGTCATGCCTACACAAGCTGTGCACAGGCCTGTATGCTGTTTAGTGTTTCACATCTGCAATATCACCATTACACAAAGGCCATAGTTGTGTTGTGTTGAGCCAATGCACAACAGGGTGTACACACATGTACATAACTTCCACTGTGTGTATTGCTTCATGTCTCTGGCCATCCTCCATGGCCATGTGTACACGTTTTGTCCAATGGTTGTGATGGCCATCTATTTCACATGTCAGTGTTATCCCATATGACATACACCCATAGATGTCATATGCTCCACTGAGGACAGGGTTATGCAGACAAAGGGTGGTATGTTTGGGATGTGAGATATCATGTTTTGCAGGATAGTTGAGCAGTGTTGCAGTCAGCCCACTACATGTCATGGACATGTCACATAGCACATGACATTGTGTGACATTCATAGCAAGGGTATAATCCACAAGGGTGTATCCTGTGGGCTGGTCATACTCCAGCTCCAAAACATTTAGAGTGTGTGCACACATATGCTCTCTGTACAGTACTGTTTGTATTCCCCACATGTGTAATGCTGATCTGTAGTACCTGTCCCTACAGTGAACCACACCTCCACCATTGTATTCACAGCTGTCCACACATCTGGCAATGACAGTTTGTAAGGTTTAGTGTAGGTGTTTCATATAGTCTTCAATTATTTCACATGGGTAACCACTGTGATGCATTGCAGGTCTGGCCAGTGTATATTACCTGGGCCACCATACATTATGTGTATGTATGTTAAATGGCCACATGGCAGATATCATGCAATTAATATGATCTGAGCATTATCAAGCCTGGTAAATAATAACAATCTCACCTGACACAGGCTGCTGTCACTGCAAAATGCCAGAGGTACCTAAATAGGAGTGTCACAACAGTAAGATCATTATCCACACCTGTGTGATAGCTACAGGGTGCAACGTCCATGTTAGCACATAAACCAGTACAATACACTATACTATGGAGTATGCACATCTGTGCATACATAGAATAGCAGACTATAGTATGTGGCATGTGTGCATACATGCCTTGCATATGATGTTACATTACATATTGTACAGTAACACATGCAACTATATGATATATAGTTGTGTTATATGTGCAGTACTGACTTACCATGCAACTCCAGGCTCGGTGGTTGAGAGACACCCACGTCCACAATACCAGCTAAAGCTTCTGGATGGAGGTCTGCAGGTGTCCCCATGTTGGCCAGTAGCTCCTCGGTACGTGTAAGTGGGGGCTGGGTGAGTGGCCCCCCACCTGTTGCACCTTGTTCCCTGGCAATTGCATTAGCAAGCTGTTTCGCCCATCTTATGAGGTTGGTGCAGTGATGGTGCACCTGCGGATAGGTGCGATTTTGACCGCCAACATTATTTACCCTCCTGCAGAGTTCCTCCCACTGGGCATCCCGCTGTTGTGCATCCTGTGGCACATGGCTGAAGAGTGTTAAATAGTTGTCAAGGAGGTGTGGGATGAGGACCTCATCCCCCAAGCGGATGTATGGTGGCAGCCTGGCACGCGGCATACCTGGAAGACATAATGATGGAGACAGGTCACAGTAACTCACAGAGAAGTACAGAAGTACAGCTGACCATACATGTATCACTTTTATTAAGATTACAAAAATATGTCTTTGCAAATCTACATGAGACTAATACCACTTACATGTTTAACTCACACACATTTGACACTAATTGGTGATGTGATGTTATCACCATATATGTGTGTGTCAAGTGATGACCTTGCTCATACTCCATGTGGATGTTGTCTTGATGTGGGCATGTCTGTTTGCCTATACTGGTGTCTTTGCCTATCAGCGCATGCCTGGATTTGTTCACATTAATGCATTAGACCTTAATGCTGTGTATATGTCACATATATGGTCATACACAGCCTTAAGGGATGTGACCTGTGACCCTGCAGACTTGCTCACAGAAAATTTTACATGCATGTGTTTCACCATATACATCTACGTGGCACTGTACAGCTGTTTAGCATCCTGCCATGTATTAACTTTGTTGCACATGTGAAACACATGGGACAATGGCTACCCTGATGGTATTTGCAGGGTTGAATATCAACTATAGCATGTATGGTCACAGTGAACTAGTAGGCTATATGCCCTGGGCCATTTATGAGCCTAGGCTGAAAGGTTACCTAGCTGTAGCCAACGGACAGGTAAGTTTCAGTGGCCAGTTCAAGCAGTGCCACAGAACTGATCCACAGGGTTACTGATATATTTGCCATGCGGTCTTCACACCATGTCACAAAGAGGGGCGATGTGCAGCTTCGCTGGACAGGGATGCATAGTATGGCAGGAGTATGTAAAGTGTATGGGACAGAGATCTGTCAGGCATGTTGTAATCCTTGTACTAGAAAGGTGGATGTCCATGAAGTATGTGTTTATTTGGAATCAGGATGTGTTAAGTGTAGCATGTTCAGCATCTCCGGGTTGGACATGGCTTTATTCAGGGTAGGCTGCATGCTACATAGTGGAGCTAGGGATTGGGAAGGGCAGTGTAGGCCATCTGAACATGGGCAATAACCCTTAAAGGAAATATGTGATCTAGTATGGGTCACATGAGTGTTGAGTATGGCTGAACAATGATCTCTATATTCATGGATGGCACCCTGTCATGATTAGAGGTGCCACATATGACTACCTGACTGGTGTGGTGAAGTAACTATCAAAGGAAAGACTACTGTCCAGCTGCATCCAATACACACACAGTTTCCATTATGTTGACCGCTGCCTAGGGGGTACTTCATGGGTACAGGGTTTTTAATATAGGGGATGACAAGGCAATACTTAGCTGTCAGATTGTGGCCATACATCACACACCACACATCTGACCCACAAAGGCCCTTCTGTATGTTGACCATAGCACACATTGAGTCAACTATTGCTCCTAGTTCATAGTCATTTGCAAACATCAATAGGCAGATGCCTTCTGTGTTAGTCTGTGTGGTATAGATAAAGAGGGGGATTACCAGGAATGAACCCTGTATTACTGTAGCTGGCACTAGTTTGATGTGTGTGTATTAGTCAGACACCTTCTGTATTGTTGGCTCTGCCAGCAGTCCAGTTGCCAACCACTCCTGTGACATAGGAATATACAACTAGTTTACTGGGTGTAACTGGAACACAGTATGGGTGATTGTGTCCTAAGACCTGGCAAGGTCATGATATGCTGTGTGAATCAACCTTACTGTCATCTACATCTGTACTGACTACATCAAATAGGTTTATCATGGTTCATGGCCTTACAGACCAGACTCAGCAGGGTAGTAGTGCACTATTTCCCATTATCAATGGTGTCTCCCCCTTTGTGGGGTGTGATAACTGTTGCTGTGCACCATTCAGTGTGTACACAGCCTGACATGGAGCTATGACTGAACATGATGTGTATGTGGAGAGCAAATTGTTCTGACATTTGTCTAGGATACACCTTTGGATGTTGACAGGTCCCATGAAAGCTGTATGTATGGCTTTAGAGAGTGCAGCTTGTACCTGCATAGTTATTACAGTTACTACTGGGCGGAAGGAAATAAACAATTGCCTAACCCTGTGCATTACATGCACATGGATACAGAACCTACTCCTGGATTTAAGAAGGAAATTGATTTATTTTTGGAGCAGGTAGTGGAGGGAATAATAAATAAAGCTACTATGTTACAGCTAACAGTAAGGGACCTGGTTGAACAAAAGTTGTACCTTTTATCTAAGATTCATAAGTTTGGATAAGCCCCCCGGGTAGACCTATAGTTTTAGGCATAGGCTCATTGACGGAGCCATTATCAGCATTTTTGACCCAGTACTTGCAGCCATTGTTAACCAATGTTCGGGCAATGATTAGAGATACTACAGAATTCCTACAAATAGTTTCTAATTCTGAGTTGGAATCACATTGGCTTATGTGTACTTTAGATGTTAAATCCCTTTACACTAGTATACCCCATTGGGCGGGACTACAGGCCTTGTAGTATTTGTTGAATGCAACCTGTCTATATCCTGTGGGATTCAATACCCTCCTAGTTTGTATAGCAGAGCATGTCTTGACAAAAAATGTCTTTCATTTTCGGGGCAGCTGCTATTGGCAAATCCAAGGAACAGCAATGGGGGCATCTTTTGCCCCCATATATGCAGATCTGTTTATGGGTTATATAGAGCAGGAACTGATATATGATATGTCATACAAAATATATCTGCCAGATATGGACATATGGAGGAGATTTTTGGACGATTGTTAGTTGGTGTGGCGTGGGGGTGTAGAATATTTGAAAGAGTTTGTACAATACCTTAATGATAATAAATGGGGCATTGAGTTCTCTTTATCATATAGTTGTGATGAAATTAATTTTTTGGATGTTAAGATCTTAAGGGAACCTGACAACTCTTTACGGACTGTAGTATTTAGAAAATATCCACAATATAACAACTTATTATATGCGACTAGCTTACACCCCGCACACACCATAAGGATCATAGCAAAGTCACAATTCTCCAGGATTAGACATATCTGTTCAAGTGAGGATGATTATAATTATTTCAAGCAGGATCTCACCTCTAGATTTTTGAACAGGAGTTATAGGTTGGGGGATGTGGTCACTGCCTGGGAATGGGCTTCTCAACAACCTCAGAAGGATTTACTAAAATATAAGAATAGGGATGACCATAATGATACAGACATTATTAGATTAATAACCACATATGGGAGAAATGTCAGTATACTTAGGGATGTTATTAATAAACATTGGAACATTCTGAAAGCCAATGAGGAGCTTAGCCATTGGTTACCAGATAGGTCTATGTTTTCTTTTCATTGTGGCAGAACAATAGGGTCTCATTTTTCCCATTATAAACGTCAGCCCAAAAATAGGGAATCCATCCGCCAACTTAGTATTGTAGGAGAAAAGTTAGTAGGTTGCTACCCACGTGGACATTGTTCATTTTGTCAACATGTATCTAAAACTAAACAATTCTTTAGCCAGAACACTAGTCATGTGTATGATATTAAATTTTACGCTAATTGTGGATCAGATTGGGTTATTTATTTAGCTTGTTGTCACTGTCGTTCATTTTATATAGGGCAGACATCTAGACCCTTTCGTCTAAGAATGTCAGAACACTTAAGTGATATCCGTAACAAACGCATTACTAATGCTTTGTACAGACATTGTCAAATACACCATTCTGCCAAATTTACCTTTACTATCATTGACAAAATATTGGATAATAAATGATGTAAAAGGGGATGGTTCTCCCTGCCTAATCATAAAGAAAAAAAAGTGGATGGTTAAATTAGGGGCACTTTTTACACCTGGCCTTAATGACAAATTTTAGAAAGCAAAGGAAATGACATTACAGGATAAGTGCTTTGAATTGTTATTTAAGGAAATGTGTTGGAAGTTTATGTATCATTGATGAAGGCTGTGTGCCAAAACTGGTCTGAACTTTACTGATGACTTAAAAAAATGATTCACCTTGGGTGCTACATGCTTGTGCTGGCTCTCATTTTTCTGCAGTACTTCCCATGCCATAGTGCTGTGCATCATGGCAGGTCTTGTTGTTGCCATTACGATTAATGACACAGCTATAGAATGCTCTGTGGTTGGCCTCATAATATGTGGCTGATTAGTTTCACAGTAGCTTTGTGTGGTTTTATATGGTGTATCTGCATCTTACTGAGGCTGACCAGGGATCACCTCCACTAGGTTAGGCTACACAAACCTGGTAGTTCAACCAGTGTGTCTCTACTCTCAATATCCACTCTGTGTAGGTGTGCACATAGCCATTTGGCCTAGCCCTGTAACAAGGGTCACTACACATTTGCATAACATGTACACATGCAGAGCTGTAATTGCTTGCAAACGATACTAGAGAGGTGGATATTACATGTGTTATGTGCATGGATAGTTACCTAGCTCTTCCAATTATCTTTGCTATCATGCTGCTAAACTGTCAGATGAATACAAGTCATATGTATCCTGTTATTGAGTATTGTAATTGCCAATAGACATAACTAATGTTTGCATAACATAACAGAAATGCTATGTAAAATGAAATACAGACCAGCCTAAAATACTGTACATTACACAGATATTGACACAATATCCCACAATGCAAACCATATTTGGACAGTAAGCCCACCTTTGACATGTTCATCTTACTTATACATCCATATATATGCCTACTGTTACAATATATTGACATATACTAACCCCTGTTATAGCACATACTTGTTGGACCAACCCTGACACTGAGAGTGGCTGGAAGAGAACTGGTGAGTTCCAAGCCCATATATATCATCCCTTGTGATGTATGAGGAGTTTGCCTTGTGATCTACGGCAGTACACACATAGAATACTATAAGCATTACTACTGCTCAACAATACATTGCTACAAGATAGCTATTTCCACTATATGCATTCATTACACTGTAATTCTTACAGAACAGGTGCTACATACACAGACATACTGAATGTCATACATACCTTCTTAGTAATTGGAGGTGTTATTGACTGGTATATTACTCGTTTTCAGTTTGTGTTTCAGTATTTTGTACTGTTCTACAGGCAGATACAGATGGTTTGAATGTGTGACAAGGCATCCTTTTATAGTTACAGATCAGTAACATGTGCTATCCCGATAACCAATTGATGTTCCTAAGTAGTTAATTACATGCACATCAGCTGTGCAGCTACTGCCTTAGCCAATACCATGGCAACAGTGGAGTATAACTGAGTACTCTACTTGGGCGTTGTTCCTTTGACTTACTTGTGAGGAAGACAGCCTGGAAGTGTTGTTTGAAATCTATTGAAATAAGCTGTATGGAGACGAACACTAATATATTGTGTGTAATGTCTAGAGGATTTGGTCTAAATGTGAGTACTGCTGTTATATTTTTGAACATTGCTACTTGTGCAGGATTTGTCTCCACCTAATACTTCTGCATATGTTTCAGTCTGGCCAGGATGTTTGACCAGCTCAAGGCTGCATAGCTATGCATATAATGTTAGGGGGTTTACAGTGTGCTTACCAGATATATTTAGTTTGGTGTCAATGTGTATCATACTGTGTTGATATTCAGTAACTGGTAACACTTCCTGGTGTAATAACCTTTCAACCCTCTGAAACGGGATTAGTTCAATCAAACCCTGTAACATCAGCAGCTGTTCCATGTATAACAGCAACTATTTCACATAGGGCCATGTTAGTGTGTCTGTGTCCAGGTATGCTAAGGTTTCAGCAGATGTCGTACAGTGGGTGAATAATTGGTTATGGTATGACAATATGTATTGATGTAATTAGTTTGGGTGTGGGGGAGATGTTGGTGGGTGTACATAGCAGATGCAGGTGTGTAGGAACCACTTTTATACATCTTCTATATGTGTGTGGGGGTTCTTTCCCTATGTGAACACCTATCCCTTAGTGGACTAATACTATGGTAATTGCAGGCTGATTCATTAAGGTATTTCTGTATAGCATGGAGGTACGATTAGTCCTTGAATCCTTTCGGCAATACATGTGAATGTAATAAAGTTTTGCTAAATGAAAGCTGTCTGTGTATTTCTGTCATGGATATTTGCAATCATTGCAGTTGTGTTGGTGACTGTGTCCATAGAACATATTTGTAATAGTGTATTGGCATATACACTTCATATGTTATGTTCATATTGTTTGGGGGGGGGGGAGAATGTGTGATTGCTATGGTCCATGTTATACTCAGATATGAACACTTCAGATGCTGTATACACACATGTATGTATGTGTATGTATATATATATATATATATATATATATATATATATGTATCTATATATCTATATATATATATATATATATATATATATATATATATATATATATATATATATATATATATATATATATATATATATATATATATATATATATAGGTTCCCTATTAGAAGACCGGAGACGCATTCTTTCGAATGCATCTTGGTCGAACTCAAAAGCCTGAAATGGTAAAATATCGAAGTGGCTTTAAGCAAATTCTTTCCCTGAGAAAGAATTTGCTTGGCCACTTCGTTACTTTGTCGTTTTTGGTACTGTAGTGTGGTGTTGGTGTTGGTATATTAAAGTAGGGGGGTGTGGGGGGCACAGCCCCCCACATCAGGGGGTGTGGGAGGAAAACCCCCCCACTTAATGTAATGTTTCAAGTATGTTGGGGTTTTTTTGTTGTTGTTGGAACAGCAGTTTTTTTTCCCTAGGAAAAAAAATCGCTGTTCTGACAGTTCGAAATTGTAAGCTTTCACTTACATAGGGTCGATTAATCACCGTTCACTTTTTTAAGCGCTCAGTGATCTAATATAGACTATATATATATATATATATATATATGTATATAGATATAATATATAATATATGCTATTGCATACGTTCATCTGTACCTCCATAGATGTGTAACTTTTTTTAACCTATCTATATATATATATATATATATATATATATATATATATATATATATATATATATATATACATATATATGTATATCTCTATATATCGACATGTATCTATGTATCTCTCTCTCTGTGTATATATATATATATATATATATATATATATATATATATATATATATATATATATATATATATATATATATGAGCATACACCTTTCATTGGATACATGGCGGTTTCTCCTATTTCCACACATTCCTCCCTTTTTTGTTTTAATCTGTCTGAATACACAACTGGCATAGGTACATCTCAGGTAGCTTAGTGATAGGTTACTCTGAGGATGGTGTACATGGTGTGGTTTCTAATCCTGGAAGTGGTTATTATTTTTCCTCTCAGAGAAGGCACTGGTAGGGAAAGTGTGATTAATGCACATTTAAGCGATTGTAAGCATGTTTGCCCATGGTCTGCATGATGTGAAGCAAAGGTTAAACCTGTGAAGCGCTTATCCATTTAACCGTGTTTAAGCACCACTTATCATCACCCACACCCATGCAAACCCGCTTACAACTGCTTAAAAGTGCTTTAATCTACCTGCATCCAACAGCCCTTATTCTGTCCCTCAAAATAACTCAACAGCCCTTGCAGGTCTTGTACCCGGGACCATGAACACCACAGTCACTGACTTTATCACTAAGGCATCTGAGATATGTACAAATGTCATGGTGTTTAGAATATACATTTTCCTACAGGCATTCCTCACTACTGAAAACAAATGTGACAGTCAGTTGGTGTACATATGCCCGATACATGTTAATGTTCATATGTTTGTGGAATTAGGTGTTGCAATGTGACATGATAGGGTGTATTATGGATGAGAATGGTTCTTGTTTTGTGTCCTTTTTATATTGTCCCCATACTCCATGTTAACCCTCTAGTTCACTTATTGAACATCCAACTCAGGCTCTCCTTGATGCATGATTTCATTACCCATCATTCCTCCCCCACCCCAATCTCCACATACACAACAACCATCCCTTCTATGGTCAGTTAGGTTAATAGTAATAGTTATAATACCAGAGCTGCATGTGTTTTGTGTACACTTCAATTCCTTTGGATTGCTTCTGTGTCACGAAGTGTGTTCATAGATGTTTATATATATGGCTATAGATGTAACTCTGTACATATATATATATATATATATACATATATATATATATATATATATATATATATATATATATATATATATATATATATATATATATATATATATATATATATATATATATATATATATATATATATATATATATCTATGTGCCTATGTGCAGACATCACTGACATATATATATATATATATATATATATATATATATATATATTTTTTTTTTTTTTCGTATTATTTTGTAACAATTATACATATGTAGACTTGAATATGTTGATTCACAAACTACAGTACATTACAATATACTGGACATATGTACACAAAGTGACTGTCCCATTTGTGGTCAGTACTGTGGAATGCATATAGTATAAGGTGTAGTCTAAAGACCATGAAACATGTATACACCTCAGATGGCTTAGTGGTAAGTCCCATGACTATAGTGTGCATGGTTTAGGGTTCAACACCTGAGATGCTTTAAAAATGTTTTTTACTCCAGAATAAGGCTCATTTAAGCAGCTGTAAGCATGTTTAAAAGTGTTTGTGTGACATTAATGCAGCGGTTAAACACAGTTAAACAAACTTTGTAACGTTTAACCTGTGCACGCACACATGGCCACATCTGCTAACTACTCAGGATATATACATTTCAGTGAAGTAACATCTCACTGTGTGCTTATATAACATTACATTCTCTGTTGACTTTACTCTCCAGCACACATGGGTTTATATGTGTGTTTCAAATGTTTATTATACTGACAAATACTACCTATATATGCAAGCTGTGGTTAAGATATACTTTTTAACATGATAAACATCCCTGATTTTATTGGAATTGGAACCTGGAATGCACATATACTATGCAGATGCTCTAACCATTACACTATTGGCATTAACCTTGCTTCCGCCTATTTCCTATTTAGATGATTTCTATGTGTAAGCTAGGCTAAGCAAAGGGCGGAGGCACCCAAACCCTCTGAGCTTCACTTACTCTTGAAATAAAAACATATAACAAATGAAATGAGAGACTATAAATTACATTCCTAACTACATTAGGCATAGCCCCTCACTGACACATTTCAAGGGAAACCTTGTGTGAATGGGTAACAGAATATACACCCCTGGGATCATGTGTCCCAGAATCATACAGCCAGGGGGTGGGGGGGGGGCCTCCAGTTTGATAGCTGCAAGACCTGTTGGGGAAATTGAATGGTGTTGAATTTTCATGTTAACATGCCCTCTTTAGATCACTAATTGCCCCTATCACCCTCCACCACAGCTTCCGGCAACTCTGCCTAGAATTGCTTCATTGGCTATGCTTGACAGATGCTCAGTTACTTCATCAATGGTGTGGAGAAAGCCAACACACTGTAGCTGTGCTTTTAATTGCCCTTGGGCAGATAGCCTACTACCTATCTGTGAATCTCTAAAGTGCAGGCCATCACAGCCATAATATGTGAATAAACAGACTTTCAGATCACAATATACAGTGAGAAATCACCATGTAGTCAGGAAACAGTTAAGTACAACAAGAATATACAGAACAATGATACTTAATCACTCCAAAAGCCTATTTTGGAAGCTGGAAGACTTGTACAAGTTTAAGTCTTTCTATTGCTTACCAGTAGGTTACCTACAGGAGAGATGAGAAACAAGCACAGATGGGAAACATGCATGCAACAATACCATACCGGCCTATGTGTCAGCCTTAGGCTTTGGAATACTGGCCAAGGCTATTGGCGCCCCCATGGTGCCTTTTTTAGGAGAGTCTCAAAGGTGAATCCCACCTCTGTAACCAGCACAATAGCAGAATCACTGAAGGTTATGCTACTCAACACCAGGGGTTGTGATCACAACATGCATGCACTCACAGCACTCCTCAGTTATGGACATCAACATCTGTGCAGTAACTGAGACCTGTTTTAAGGCTCCTGAGAGCACACCAGCACTACCAGACTACAACACATACCACACATTTCAGCCACAGAACATGGACTGACAGACATGGAGGGGATGTATCCATATTCATCAGGGATACATACACCTCCAGGTTAGTGGGGCAGCAGGATACCTCTGAGATCATCTATGTGCAGCTAACATCAGCCACAACTGCAATGTAAACTGTGGCCTGCTACAGATCACCCTCCTTGACCCAGGACCACCACTCCACCTACCTGGAAACAGTGGAATACATGACAGTCCTACCCTACACCCTGGTATTGGTCGATGTCAACTACCCTACCATTAACTGGGAAGCTTACTCAAGTACTCACTTCCAGGCCCAGCGCTTCCTGGAATTTATCACCTCATATGCCCTGTATCAGGTGGCAAACTCCCTAATGAGGGGTGGAAACATACTAGAAGTGGTAATCACCAACATGGGTGACAGGTGCACCACAGCAGAGGTAAACCGGTCACTGGTTAGATCTGACCACGAACTATTCACTGTTTCCACACCCAACCATCTCCCCCACCCATGGAAACCACAGTGTATACCTTTCCTACAGCTAAATTCACACTACTAGAGACAGAGGTGGGGGGTTGCGCAGCCCCCTTACTAACAGAAAACACTGCTCAAGATACAGACAGATTTACAAATGCACTCTATAAGCACCTACAAAGATGTAAGGATTGTGCCATCACTGGTAAACCATGACTCACTCCTCCTAGACAAGGACACCAGTCTGGTGAACCCCTGCAATAAACAGGCTATACAACAGAAGTAGGACAGTGTTCCAGACAAACATCAAATCCCAAGAAGGGCAGACATCCGTGACCAGTATTAGTAAGATACGTAGGTCCCTCATATAATCATCCAAGGCTAACATCAACAGGAAAATAGGCAAGGATTCAAAAGATAACCACAAAGCCTTCTTTGGCTATGTCAAGGATCTAAGTGGTAACACAGAGATTTGTACTGTGCTGGTGAAATACAGCACAAAATATACTAACCCTACTGATATCACCAAAATTCTTGCAGATACATTTAGTGCAAATTTCACCCCCTAAAGAGCCCACAACAATACCCGATAAGTACAGTATCCCAGACATCAGAGACACACAGGTAAAAATGGCCCTCTCTAACACCAAAACACAGCATCAGTGGAGGCAGACGGTGTCCCAGACTGCATCTTGCAAACACTACAAGACAACTTGACCCCCCACGTAATTAAGCTTTTCAACTTTAGCCTCTCCACAGGCTACGTGCCCATACAATGGCATGTGGCAAAGGTTATTCCACTCCACCAAGGTGGAATCACAACTGACCAAGGTAACTACCACCCCATAAGCCTGACTAGCCTGGTCTGCAATGGTATGGAGCGCATCCTCATGGCACTCATTAACAAAGACATTGGTAACCTCCAAACAAGTGACCCAACCCAGGTCAGCTTGGTTGAGTGCAGTTCATGCCTACTGAACCTGTTTGACATCTTACATACAGTCACCAAGACATTAGATGAGAGGGGAGGTGGTTCACACATACTACCTGGACCTTGCCAAGGCTTTTGTCACCATGCCCCACTCATGTATTATTGATAAACACACCAGCCTGTACATACACCCATACATCACAGGTTTGGTTGCCAACGGGCTTACACACAGAACCCACATGGTATGACTGGCGGTCTCCAGGTCCATCTCTTAACCAGTCATGACTGGTGTCCCACAGGACTCAGTCCTGGGACACCTACTGTTTGGCATATACTTCTCAGAGGTACAGGCAAACACAGGTGGACTATAGCAGACCATGTTTGGCAATGACTGTGAACTGGGAGCCATAATTGACAGTCCAGCTGACACAGACATCCTTCAAGGGGCCTCACAGAGACCGACACAGGGTGTCAAAGTCATGGCCTCCAGCTAAGTGCCACACTCTGCATTGTCATTCCATTGTGGAATATTAAGCACTCACACATTAACACATAAGTGACAGCCACTTTAATACAGACGAGGTAATAGGGTATCTGGGGACTAAGGTACATAGTGATCTCTCCTTTGACAATCATATCTACAAAGTAGTTAGGACATCCTTCTATGTAGGCCATCTGATTACTAAAGGGTTCCCATCTAGACATACTTGGGTTATAGTGCCCCTTTACTCATCACTCATCAATCCCATCATAGGGTATAATAACCCATTTGGGATGTACCTCAGAAGACACTTCCAACAGCTGGAAGGTCCACGAATGTACATCGCCAAGAGGATTACTGGCCTCAAACATATGTCCTATGCAGCCAGATTGAATAAACTCCTGCTTTACTCAGTGGCATCTCGTTTACTCAGAGATGATCTCTGCTGGCCAACACAGCCATGTCAAACTCAGGCTTAATGGATATGCTCCACCTATGGGAATCCATGTCACAGTGAGCCAGACGCTGTAGTGAGCTGAACCTTGCCACAACAATAACTGGAAGATGCTGAAGAGACAGATTCCTGTCACAGAAACTCCCCACACTTTGGGACAACATCCCTAATTACATTATAGAGAAAGCTTGAAGAGTGGATGGGGAACATTAGATACAGCCCAGGGATCCAGACATTGGCTCTGCTCCACAGAGGGACAGTTAATGAATCAATGGGGTGGCAAAAGCTGACACATTTTGGCTAGGCTTATGAATGGCCTATGGCAGTTGGCCAAGTACCTACCTATGAACCTATGTACCTATACATACAGTATCAGCACTTGCTGATTTTATTTATTTTTTATTTATTTAACATTTGTTTATTTTATTTAACATTTGTTGACCGGGAAAGTCCGACTAGGTTCCACAGATCCTGTTTTCAGCGGAGGCCCGGGGAGAAATGCTCCAGACACATGTCTTTAGAATGTGGGAGGAAACCGGAGTACCTGGAGGAAACCCACGCGAACGCAGGGAGAACATGCAAACTCCACACAGAAGGCACCCCGGCCGAGAATTGAACCAGAGAACCTCTTGCTGTGAGGCGACAGCATTAACTGCTGCACCACTGCGCTGATAGCTTAATTTACTGTTCAGGTGTTGACTTACCTTGTGCCAATAGCAGTTGTGTGTGCAATAATTGAGGGCTGCCTATGTTAGATGCACACAGTAGACTGCCTATAGATGACAATTTACAGATAGCCATCCATTTTTCCTGTTTGTGCAGGTGGAGAAAGATGTCAGTCCCTAGGTGCCTACACTGTCAGTGTGTGTGCTATATGTTCCCTCGTTGCCAAGGCATGGGCATACTGGGCACTCCTCCATCTGCCTTCTGGGGCTGGCTCAAGGGGTTCGTGGTCTGAGTACCTCTGTGCCTGTGGGGCCCATGACAATGGTGGTGGGCTGTGAGGGCCTTCACCATTCTGTCCTTGCTGCAGCTGTTTCCACAGGATCATATTGTGTAGCATAGCACATACTATGAAGATTTGGGCATGCGTGCCTGGAGAGTACTGCAAGGCTCCACCAGATATGTCCAAGAAACAGAAGCATGATTTAAGCATCCCAAACCTATGATCTATGATGATTCTGGTTTGTGTGTGTGCCTCATTATGGCGTTTCTGCATGGGTGTGTGTGCATTTCTGATGGGAGTCATCATCCACTGTTCCAGTGTATAGCCAGCATCCCCCACCAGGTGGCCATATGGGATGTCCCCCCTGGCAAATACCTGATACAGCTGTAAGGCATGCCAGATGTGGGAGTCGTGATAGCTTCTGAGGCTGCCAGCACACACATCCATGATAATGCCCTGGGCATTGCACACAACCTGGCAGTTGATGGAGGGGTATCCCTTGTGGTTTATATAGTGCCTACCCTGCTCACCGGGTGGTGACTTGATGTGTATGTGCGTGCAGTCTATTGCACCCAGTACCTCCAGGTATTCTGCCACACGGTGGAAGAGACGCATATTGCTGGCCAACGCCTCCTGCGTTCGGGGGAAGTATATGTGCTCATTGGCATGTGGTAACATGGCATCCAGGAACTGGTGAAGTACCCTGGATGCTGATGCCTGTGAGATCCCCATGATAGCCCCAGTTGGTCTTTGAAAGGTACCTGTAGCTAGTATTCTCAGGCTTACACCTACCTTCGTATCCACTGGGATGGGTTCTCCTCTGTTTGTTCTGGCTCTGAGGCGTGGCCAGCACAGCTCCACAAGTTGTTGTAGGGTGTCCCTGTCCACCCTGTAATGCTCTACTTTGTCCATATCATGTAGCCCCTGTTAGCTTACTCTGGGTCTGAACACTCTCTTCCTCCTCTGGTGCCTGAGGTGGTTGTGTGCATCATCCTCCACACCACCTTCATTATCCAACATATGCTGGTGGATCAAAGCTATGGCAGCCCCTAACATGTGCATACTAAAAGTTCCCTGTCTGTATACATCACTGGTGCAGAGTGCATGGGAATACACAAGTGTGCGTGAGGTGCTTTCACACTTTATACTATTGTGCTATGGATGCTGCTGATGTCATTGGGTGTGTATGAGCTATTCCAGCTGCAGGGTATCATAATTATGGGTTTTACAATGAGTACTGCAAGTGTGGGGCCTTCACTGTGGAGTTATGCTTGCCTGTCTTGATTAATCTGTTGCCCTTTAACTCACTTTTAAACCTGTATCCCCTCCCATTATCAGGCATGCATCCACCTGCCGCCTTTCTTGTTATGTACTTTCCCTACGCAGTCATGGCAAAATGTGTCTTGTAGCTGATATACTGCAAATCGGCTTTGTTCTGCTTTGACACTTTACTGTTTTCTTTGCAGTACAGCCCCCCCCTTTCCTGTCCTGCAGGTAGCTGCTTGCAGCCTTGTTAGCTGTTGTCAATGGCCCACTGTAGGCTCCTAGGTGTTAATTAGTCATTTGTACTCCAGTTTCCCTGCTGCAGTATTTCCTTATTTCTTTCCTATATCCTTCCGGTTTCAGCTCCAGTGCATGCCGCACAAACCCATTTATCGGGTTTAAGAGCGTTTTCATCTCCGTTCACATGCATACTCGGTTATCTTGTGTATGCTCAGCTAAGCAAAGCTATGGCCACTTCAACACACCCCTATCCTGCAGCGTTGCTTAGCTATGGGCAAACTGGTTTAGCAATGCTCCAATGTGCTTACAGCAAAGGTGACACACCCCTCTCTTGATGTCATCTTTATCTCAAGGGCACACCTTGGTGTTTAATGCTACACTGTGAGGTGCAGCCTTACACCAGCGGGGAATCTGTGATTCATTATTACTCCTCTCATTTGCATGGCATTGCTTACTAATTCCTAGCTACTGCGCATAATACTGTCACGGCCCCTTAGCAACCCTTGTGCCATAGTGTGGTGTAGCATGCCTGCCATTGACTATTATGGGGAAATCATGATATGTGCTACATTGCAATTTTATTCTATATTTTTCTATTTTCCTTGCGATAACCTTTGCGCGCCGCTGCCCTGCGCTTCCATGTTGCGATAGTGCGAACATAAATATTAAATGTTAATTTTATATTTTGTACATTTGTTTATGCCAATGGCTATATATTTAGCCATTGGCATATATTAACAATATAATACATGTGTTTGGTGGGCTGTCATGGCTCCGATTTTATGTTTGCAAAAATGTAAACCATTTTTACGGTTTACATTTCTGCATGCTTACACTATGCCTGCACCACTTCCTGGATCGCTACATACCTTCATTTGCATGCTACACTGCTGATTAGCATACAGGGCCCGGGAGCTGTGCGGGCGTAGCGTACGCAGGTAGTGCACGTGGGAACAGCTCATACCTGGATCGCTCGGTGGCCATATTTGGTGTTGGAATGCTGACGCTACGCCTGCACCTGGCACAAACTTCATGAATCCCAGGGATTGTGTGTTTTACCGGTTTGGGAATGTCAGTATTTTGACTTCTGACCTGCCAGGGGGACATTTTAGGGGGAATTAATCACAAATGCTTAACAGATCTGGGCAAAGATCACAAACCCCAAATATTATTGAAATATTAATGCTTCTAATTTTAGAGAATATAGTGGATTTTAAACTTACTTACATATTTTGAAGCAAAATAAGTTTGAGACATTAATTGCTACCATTGCTTATTGACTAAAATTTCAGATTCTCTCCAAAAATTTCAGATGTTTGAGGAACAAATTAAAATTTTGAGCTGGAATCAGGAATATCCTTGAAAATCAGACATTTGAAAGGTATGCATTAGCTGTTGCTTACAGAGTTCCACTTACTATTACATCTGTCTACAGTAAGAAGGCATGGATTGCCTCCCTGTTTTTTCCTTACCGTGCCAACAAAGACATAACATTAGTTTTCCTGCGAATCCATTACACTTAAGCAAACAACAACGAGCTTAGCAACTCCAAAAAATGTATTAAAACCGGCAAAGCTTTGAGATCAAAAATCCTTCCTCAGTGTAACTTAAAACACTCAAGATAAAATTCTGCATTAATACATCTACTGTGTTTTGTTAAATAATGTACTGTATCACCAAAAATTAGTTAAAACTGACAAAGCTTTTGGTTCAAAAGATCCTTCAGCAGTGTAACATAAAGCACTGTAGATAAAATTCTTTATATAAGAAAATATAAGTACAGCACAGCCAAAACAAAACATAAATAATTCAATTAAAAAAAAATACAATTTAAGAGATATACTGCTTTTGCAACACTTACAAAAATACATCATATATATTCAAAGAATTATTTCAAACACATCTGCTTATGTATAATTTGTCTATGGCGGAGCATGAAACACTAACTGGGTTACAAAACAACTATGACCTTATAATTAAGGAAGCAGACAAAGGTGGTGCAGTGGTATTAATGAATCGGGCGGATTACATTAACTCTACGAATGATTTATTGTCTGACACCCAGGCTTTTAGAAGAATTACAGTTGTTGATGTATCAAAGCATGTTGCTAATGTTAGATTCCTAACCTCCAAACGATTTTATCTAATACCCTGCAAAAACCTAAAAGTATTCCAAGTCCCACAAACACTATTACTAATACATGGTGACATCCACCCCAACCCAGGCCCCAATACTCTCATCAACCACACCCACTCAAATCTAACTACTAACTGTTCTACTTCACCTTTCTCCCCTGACTCTCTCTGTATTGCTCACCTAAATATTCGTAGCATCAACAACAAAATCACCCAACTTCATGCCTTAATTGATTTCTATGCCTTTGACATTCTCTGTCTCACCGAAACGTGGCTGAAACCTAGTACCAAAGATAACGAATTTACTCCCCCAGGCTATAGCACCTTAAGACAGGATTGTCTTAATAAAAAGGGCGGGGGAGTGGCCCTTCTATACAAATCCCACCTACAGGTAGCCTTAATAGACTCCTTGCCCCCCTCCCTAACTAATGCTGAAATACACTGTTCCAAGCTCCAAGTTAATAAAACCAAGGCTATCTACATCATATGTTCTTACATCCCTCCAGGCAACAACATCAACACACTAGAAAATATCCTAAGCTGGGTCTCCAGCAACTTTCCACAAGAAACCATAATCTTAGGCGACTTTAATATTGACTGGAACTCCTGCATATCTCCCAAACCCTCCACTCACCTTAATCTCTTTAACTTTCATCAAACCATTAACTCCCCTACTAGAATACACAAATCCACCCACAAACAAACCATTCTAGATTGGATACTAATTAATAACAACCCCCTCTCCTATAAAACAGGAATACTCCTGACAATATCAGTGACCATCTCCTGACCTTTATCTGTAAACAAAAATATAACATTACCAAGCAAGCTACCTACCGTACCATACACAACAAAACAGATTTTAACCTAGCATCCTTTCAGAATGAACTCAATGAATATAACTGGTCAACTCTAAAATACCTCCCAATAGACGAGGCAGTAACCCATTTCAACAATACCTTCCTACAAATTCTACACCATCATGCCCCACCCCGCTTAATTAGACTAAGCTCCAAGGCTGCCCCATGGCTCTCAAAAACTACTAAACAAAATATGCGAGCTAGAAATAAATTATGGACTAAATGGAGATCCACAAAAAACCCTACTGACCACCAGAACTTCAAGCACCTGAGAAACTCAACAAAGAAACTTATCTATTTGGATAAAAAGAACTATCACTTTAAATATCAACAAAACCAAAACCAAAACCCCAAACAATTTTGGTCAGGTATAAACAAACTACTCCATCCGGGGAATACCAAAACCCCTACCCCAGCTAGCCTAGCTCAAAGCCAACCCAACACAATAGCCAACACTTTCAATGACTTCTTCTCTCAAACAGTCACCTCCCTGGCAAACACCATGACCCCCCCCCCCTATCCCTCCAAAAAACCACTACCCTAAACAGCACCCCCATACTGAAGTTACATACTGTCTCCACAACCTATACGTAAATTACTATCTAAACTTAAACCTTGCACCCCTTCAGCCGACAAACTACCAGCTGAATATCTTCAACTAGCTGCAACCGAACTAGCCTACTCAATCTCCATCTTAATAAACAGAACGATAACTGAATCCAAAATCCCCTCCTGTTGGAAAATCTCCCATATCATTCCCCTCCACAAAGGAGGTAACTCTAACGAACTCTCCAACTTTCGGCCTATTGCCCTTCTATCTCCTCTATCCAAAATAATGGAACGCTGCATACACCATCAACTCTTACAACATCTGTTGAGTAACAACTTGCTTGTAGACTCACAACATGGGTTTAGGCCCCACCACAGTACTTCTACTGCCCTTCTCTCCTTCACTGACACAATAAACAAAAATCGTAACAACAACCTGTTCTCCTCTGCAATATTCTTAGACCTATCAAAGGCATTTGATATGGTCAACCATCAACTTCTCCTCCACACTTTAGAATCCCTGTCACTTGACCCACTAGCACTACAGTGGTTTGATTCATACTTGACAAATCGAAAACAAGCAGTGCTTTGGGACAGCCATCTATCTTCTCTACTCCCAGTTACTATAGGCGTCCCACAAGGGTCCATCTTAGGTCCTCTACTTTTCTCTATATTTATAAATAACCTATCCACTTCCCTCCCTAAATCCACCTGTATACACCTGTATGATGATTCTACTCTTATCTGCTCTGCTCCTTCCCCTGCAGAACTCCACTCCTCTACCCAATTGGTCTTCACAGCAGCTGAAAAATGGTTTCAACATATCTGTCTCCTCCTAAATCCCAAAAAAAACAAACTTCTACTCTTCACCCCAACCCTTAAATCAATTCCTATCACTTTTTCCATTGTCTCCTGCAATGGCACTATCATCAAACCTGACTATTCCACAAAACTGCTAGGTGTCACCATAGACAATCAGCTTAACTTTGACTATCACATTGATTTAACTATCAAGACAGTAAATAAAAAGATAGGAGCCCTTTACAGACTTAAGCCCTTTCTTACCGCCACATCCCGAGTATCACTTGCCCAAACTCACCTCATCTCCACACTACTGTATGCCTCTTCCTCCTTTATTAACATTTCCAAATCTAACCTTCAGAAACTTAATTTAGCCTACCATAGCATTGCCAGATTTGCTACTGGCTCTCCATTCCGTACTCATCACTGTCTCAACTTAAAGAAACTCAACTGGCTGGAACTTCCACATGTAATACTCCTGCAGCAATTAGTCCTCACCTTAAAAATTCTACATTACCCCTCCAACACACCCATACTGAGCAATCTTATCACACCTTATACAAATCTCACTTCACTACGTTCAGCCAACAAGCTCCTAGTAGCTACTGTAAAATCTCATAATAAAGCAGGAGACTCCTTATTTGCAAACATTATCGGATCATATTGAAACAAACTTCCCACTGGACTGACCTCCCTAGCCTCATGTTACCTTTTCAAAAAACAGATTAGAAATCATTTACATAATCACTGGCTATGCCCTTGCACAAATCCTGACTGATAACTCATACACTACCTGCTCGCTCAACTAACTCAATATACTTAATTATATCTTGCATTTTCCCAATGTTTGATTCTCTTCTGTTCTAGTGTTTCTGTTAAATTGTATAGTCTCTAGTATGATAATTGAGCTTTCCTCCTCAACCCTCTGTAGAAAATATACATGTATCAAGCAACACAAGCCCAACAATAGTGTACATTCAATTTGACTTTACTTTTCTTTGTCATTACTTTGCTGTTTTTACTGTTTGATTGATTGCTATTGTTAATTGTACTATTGTATCATTTTAAATTGTATAAGTATAGTTTTATAGTGGAGCTTTTCTCCTCGGGCCTCTGCTGAAAATGGACATGTATCCAGCCAGACTAGCCCGGTTAACAAATGTAAAATAAAATAAAAAATAAAATAAATAGATCTTGCATCTTTGACCTACAATTTATGAACGATATCTCGCTTGAAGTTTTTAATTTTTTTAACTGTATCTGATCTGGTTATCCCGGTTATGTGTGATTTGCTTAAAATTCATAAATCATTAATTCGCCCGCCAATGCATCTGATTGTTTCTGGAAGGGGCTGGGCGACAAAGCCTATTTCCTTGCATTTGCAGAATGTTCTGAGTAAGTACCTGTTCCATGTGAAGAGTTTTATTAGGCACACTGGTGACTTTTTATCACAGTTGAATGGTTGATTCAATACAAACACAGAACATGACTTCCTTTTTGTGACTCTGGACATTAAATCATTATTTACCATGATTCCTAACAGCAACAACAAAACCCAAAGGATCCACCACAACAGAGTATGAGTAAAACCTTCAATAACCAGGATAAGTGCTTTCCAGTAATCCAACTCTTTTTCAAATCCAAGTAAAAAACATAAAACACACAACCTGTATAAAAACCACACTCAACCAATAAAAATGCAATACAGCATATACCTCCAGAAGGTCCAGTCAATTCAATTTCCAAGGTCTATGCCCTCTGAGAACAGGCTTTAGTGGTAGAACACTATTAAGCCCTGACACTCTATCAGCCTGCAGATCTGCAATCCAGTTGCAGCATGTTCTGAGTAAGTACCTGTTCCATGTGAAGAGTTTTATTAGGCACACTGGTGACTTTTTATCACAGTTGAATGGTTGATGCAATACAAACACAGAACATGACTTCCTTTTTGTGACTCTGGACATTAAATCATTATTTACCATGATTCCTAACAGCAACAACAAAACCCAAAGGATCCACCACAACAGAGTATGAGTAAAACCTTCAATAACCAGGATAAGTGCTTTCCAGTAATCCAACTCTTTTTCAAATCCAAGTAAAAACATAATAAAACACACAACCTGTATAAAAACCACACTCAACCAATAAAAATGCAATACAGCATATACCTCCAGAAGGTCCAGTCAATTCAATTTCCAAGGTCTATGCCCTCTGAGAACAGGCTTTAGTGGTAGAACACTATTAAGCCCTGGCACTCTATCAGCCTGCAGATCTGCAATCCAGTTGCAGCATGTTCTGAGTAAGTACCTGTTCCATGTCAAGAGTTTTATTAGGCACACTGGTGACTTTCTATCACAGTTGAATGGTTGATTCAATACAAACACGGAACATGACTTCCTTTTTGTGACTCAACATTAAATCATTATTTACCATGATTTCTAACAGGTATGGAGTGGATGCCTCAAGGGAACTGCTACTGGAACATGGCGACTTTAATAGCAGTGAGATCAAAACTTTGTGCAAGATGCTTGACCTAGCTCTTGAGAACAGCATCTTTATTTTTAATGATTAGTTTTTATCATCAGGTACCTGCGGTGGCAACGGGTACTTCCATTGCCAATACCTATGCTAACCTCACTTTATACAAATGGGGGAATATTTATGTTTATAATGGCTTGGAAAAATATGTATCTAAAGTCCCTTTCTTTAAAAGATTTGTGTACAATGTGTTTTTTATTTGGTATGGTGGGTCTGAAGAACTTGTGCCATTTGTACATTTTCTAAATGATACAACTGAATCTTTAGAGTTCAAGATGAACTCTACTAAAACAGTGATCGACTTTCTAGATGTGAAAATTGAATATGATGGCTCTTTGCTGAATACTTGTACAGTACATGTTAATCAATATCTGCACAGGTCTAGTATGCATGCTAAACATACATTCCAAGGGATTGTTAGGAGTCAGTATTTGTGTGATAGCAGGTTGCACACAGACACACAAATGGATTGAACAGATGGATGAAATGACTATGGAGTTTGTGTAAAGAGATTATGATGTTGACATATTAAATAATATTAGGGATGAAGTTATGAGTCAAAGGGAGGGCAAGGCAAAACTGTATTTCTTAGATACTTCAATGCTCAATACTGACTTTGGTGGTAAAAAACCTAATGATTCACAATGTAGTGATACAGTGCATTACATAACAACAGTAGATGTACTAATTCAGTTAAGAATATTATCAGCAATAATTGGGGCATCTTGAGCATAAGTCTGATTTTCATAGGGATGTTATAACCAATGCTTTAGCAAAACATATAATTGAATATGGTACTTTTAATGAGTTTAGGTTTAGGGTGATTGAAACAGTTCATAAGAATTACAGTGGTGGTGATTTGAACAATAGTTTCGAATTAAGAGAATATGATTGGATTATACGTATGCAAGCTGATCGTTCCCCTGGTATTAATAAGATGGTCGGTATCAAACCAGTACTGAAATATAAGCAGATGTGTCTGAAATAATTCATTGAATATATATATATATATATATATATATATATATATATATATATATATATATAAAACATATTTATGCAAGTGTTGCAAAAGTGGTATTTTTCTTTAAATGTATTATTATTTTATAATTGAATGATTTATGTTTTGATTTGCTTAGATTTTCTTATATAAAGAATTTTATCTAGAGTGTTTTATGTTACACTGAGGAAGGATCTTTTGATCTGAAAGCTTTGTCGGTTTTAATAAATTTTTGGCATTGCTAAGCTTGATGTTGTTTGGTTTTCGCTGTTTTTGTACAAGCTTTGCTTTGCCATGAGTTTGTTCCTGTGTTGTTCTTGTTTAATACATTATACTGCACAGCACAATACAGTCAGTTACAAAAGTCAAAGTGCTTGTCATGTTCACCTGACTATTATAAATTCCCTTCCAGGAGTAATCTGTCCATATCATACCTTATAATTTTAATATCATATATCCCACCTGAACTGAAAAATCAGCTCCATAGCTATTGCCACACTTTCATTCACTATTCAAGTATCCACTTTACCATTCTTAGAAAAACGTTTTGTTTTACCCTTCATTCATTTTAACATGTATGACCTATAGCTACCTCTAGACTTTTTAACTGTATAGCTCTGTATAATATTTCTGATTGTCTTATGTAATTGAATGCATAACTTCTTCCTTATTCCTTGTTCCTCAGGAAGGCACAAATTCATCCTCTTTTTTTCTTTGCAACTATATTTTCCATTATACTTCCAATATAACACATTTTACTTGTGACACCCATTCTCTAACCCTTTCCAAACACCTTTCCTACTATCACACACACACACACACACTCAAACACACACACACACACACACACACACACACACACACACACACACACACACACACACACACACACACACACACACACACACACACACACTCCTGTTTCAGTGTTCCTATTTCCCAACGTCATCTAACATTCACCATTATTCCAAACAATCTTTATCCTTCCCATATTTTTTTGCACTATATCCATTCAGTACTCAGACCCTTCCCCATCAGTACCTATATATTATTCTACATTTCAACTTCATCTTCTACTTTCCTCAATAAACCCTCAATATTTCCTGTCTTAGTTACATTTTCATACTCTATCCTTTCAAACCACACTATTTCTTACATTTCAGAAACATTAGAGAAGATACCAGGACAACCTAACTCTCTCCCATGATAGAAGATACTTCCTTTCTACCTACCTTCTACCAGCCTTTAGATTCCACCACCATTGTGTATCCTACAGCCCTACAACTTCTCGATTCCTTCTTGATTCTTACTTCCTCACTATCTGCCTTCAATAAAATACAAATCCTTTTACTTAATCATGCTACCCCTCAGCTTATCATCCGTTCTTCTCCTTGTTCTGAGCCATCTCTCAACATCTTTCCACTCTGCCTCATCCACTAATCCATACTTCCTAACTAAACTCTCCACACATCCCACTAAATCATTTCAGTGATGCTTCTCACCTTTACCCCAAATATAGACTGATTAACTTAATTTCATCTCAAGTGAAAATATAATTATCTGGAAAAATACTCTCCGAAAACAAGAATCAATTATACCTCAATATACTAACATCCTCCTAGGAGGAGAGATTATCGTAATCCTAACTCCACCTATCACAATCAAAATCAAGACAATTCTCTTCCACACACTACTCTATCCCCACAACAGTCAACCCCACCCCAATAATCTAACATTTGCCATTATAAATATTAGAAACATAAGAAATAAAACTACTGAACTACATGCCTGGATTGTTCAACACATGCCTGATATTTTGTCTATAACTGAAACGTGACTTAAATCCAGCATAAACGACTCTGAAATTACACCCCTCCCAGCTATAATATAATCAGCAATGACTAGATCAAGAGAAAATGAGGTAGCACTGCTTTAATATTTCACAACAAGTATCACATTCCCCTGCAACAAACCTATACCAAAAATCAATTAACAGAGCTTCCTGTTACTTTCTAGAAAATAAACAAATATTGCCTAAATATCCTAAATAGTCTTGCACCTCCTAGAAGGAAGAAACTAAAAACAAATACTTCAGTTTGACTATTGAAATAGAATAGAATGGTAGTGCATAATAAAGAAAATGCTTGGAAAGAATGGCAAAAAAAGCCTATCTAGCTTATTATGTTTGCTTCATCACATCAGACCTCAATGCCTGATCCAGACATTGCTGCATCACTAGCAAATGTTCTGCAGTAATGGAAGATTGCAGTATATGGCCTGTCAGAAACACAGCCCTTAACTGCCAACCTAGACAATGCAGCTAGGCTAAGGAATATTCAGAACTGAGATCAGGGCAGGAACCAGGCAGTGAAGCTAGTTACAATAACAGCACCTTTCAAGTCAGACAGCATCCCCTTAATGAACCAGCAGTTGTGAAGAAGGAGAAGTAATATTAGCTAAACCAGTATGATCCAGTCACACAGAAACAGATGATGAAAGGAGTGGAGGAGGTCGGCACAGTCAAAACTGTGAGAAAGTGCTAGTGTTAAACACTACAAACATTTGAAAAAAAAAAAAAACACTCAATGGAATACGGCCAACACCAAAGCTTAACAGTAGCAAAAACTACCGTAAATTTTAACTGCACGTTGTATCAGAAAAAAAAAAGATAGATAAAAATCACTGTAATAATAATATGTTTAGCACTTTCGTCTTTCCAATATAATTTAAAGACTTCCTCAGAACAGTCAATGTAGTGAAATAAATTCATTTAAATAACCTACCATTCAAGTCATATGAAATTTCTCTCTCAAATAATTAAAAGACACTACCACTAAAATATCTTTTTAACATAAAATACTTAATATTTAAGCAACCTTATCTTTAGAATGCATAATATATATATATATATATATATATATATATATATATATATATATAAATACTAATATCAAATGTCTTTTGAAAATTTGATCATGATATTTTAGATTTTGTATGTATTTTTTTATTTTATATATATATATATATATATATATATATATATATATATATATATATATATAATATATATTTTTATGCATTCTAATGTTGATAAGGTTGTTTAAATTAAACTAAGTATTTTTAGGTAACAGAGTTAAATAAGTATGGGTCACTTAAATGTTAAAAAGTTATTTTTAGTGGTGATGTCTTTAATTATTTGAGAGGGAGGTGTGGGGAATGAACATAACATATGGAGGGGTCAAATATGGAGAAAACTACAATGTGAATGTAGATATTATGATCACTAAAAGGATTTGAGTTGGTGGGATGCAAGTCTGACAGTTGAACAAATATGTGGTTTACTGTCTTTCATTTTAGGCAGCGTCAGGTAATATTTTTTCAATACCCTGACTCCATGCAGAGGGTTTTAGCCATCAGCATTTAGAAGGTGATTATTTTGTTTTTGTTCTTTGGAGTCTAATAACAAACTCCTCAATGAGTCCATTTTATGTCGAGAAGATAATTTCTAGGTTTTGGGGCTGCATGCAAAGAAAGGCAATAACAAAAGATGCTCCTGCATTATGGTGGTTTTCTAGGATAGTATGCATATGGTAAGCAATACTTAAGACTAGAATGGAGCTCTGAGAAACTACATAATGCAAGAAGGGTCTCAAGAAAAAAAATATTCCAATGGTGACTTCTGTGATCATGTTGACAGTTAAGAAGCAAAACAGCTGAAAGTTGAAGCATATATGGCATAAGTAGCTACAGAAGTGCTCCAGTATGATGTTATGATCCACCTTGTGAAGCAATAGTGAGACATAAAGGGGAACCAAAATAGTAACAAACATTCATCTCTTGCCAGTAGGAGCTCATTCACTAGACTGGATGGATACTCTCAGCAGTATCATGACTCATAAAACTTTAATAGCATGGATCATAGATTGTGCATTTACTTAGAAAGGAATTAAGCTATAGACAGACCACATCATTTATATTCTTCTATGTGGTTTTGGAGGTTAGATGCAGATCACAATTTCTTAAGACATGGGGCTAAGGATGGATGGTTTCTTAAGGGTATATAGGAAAATTATTTCTTCAAGATAACAGGCAAATACTCATCTTTATTGTACCATCTGAAAAGAAATTATGCAATCAAAGGTTATCAGATAAGTCTAAATTAAGTGTAGTTGTTCCAGCAGCCAATAATCAATGATTGGGATATAAGAACAAAACCAACTTCATATTCTTACAACTGTCAGTTGACTGATATTCTTTTATCATTCCACAGTATCATGCTTAGAAGAATTATAAAGACTTTAAAAGCAATAAGGAAGGCTTTGAGATTGATTTGGGAGGCCTCACCTGGAAGGTGCTAAGTCATTACCTCAAGTCTGAGATAAGAAAAATGTACTACTTTGCTTACATGTTCAACAAAGACACACGGCACCAACAAATTAAATAATATTCTTGTTTCATTTCACTGTGGAAAACAACTCACAAGCTAATAATGATGACTTTTGGCACAGATGTTTAAGATTATGTGATACGTAACCTAGATCTTACAGCATACTGTGCGACTTTGAGCAAGTCATTACTATGCACCAGGCATTAGTCACAGATCACTACTGAAAAGGGAATAAAAAGGGATTGTGTGTCCCATGGGCTTACCTAGATAACAAATATAATTACTAGTACTAAGAAAAAAAAATCATGCAGTCTTTGCTTGGTCTTGAAGAAGTTGGTGCTTCACAATTTGTGTTCCTGCCTCTGCTATGATCTTCTGAGGTCAAATAGTTGATGACCTTACCATTGCTGATACACCACAATCAGTAGCTGATGGTCTGTTCCCTATCTAACTTAAAGCATGCTGTACTGACATTAGGTTTTGTATTTAGTATAGAACTATGACATGCTCAAAGGGCTTTCTTTAACTATTCCAGGGCTTTTGGTGATTTGCAGAGTTTTTAAAAGGGTCATGCTTTTCATAAGCTCTCTCAGGACTGTTGCTTTGATACTATCGTCTTCTTCTTCTTCTTTCGGCTTATCCCGGTTAGGGGTCGCCACAGCAGATCACTTGTCCGCTCATGATTGGCAGTTGTGTTTTACAGTGTCGAGTTGCCAGCCCAGCGCCCAACCTTCCACAGAAGGCACACACTATATTATTTAATAAACCTCAGACTGTAAGTAGCTTGGTCTGTGTCATAACATTGAAATTTCATAACACTGAACCTATTTCACTGAAAACTCATAATGATGAAAACTCATTTCACTGAAAACATTCTCCACAAGAAATATAACATAAGAACATGTATTTGTGGAAGGCAAACAAACCATCCTGCACCCTACATGTGAGGGGCTTTGCTCCATCACACCTTACTTATATATACTAACTCCATTTTTGCACAACCATGGAGAAAAGAAAAAAAGCATCACACACAGTGAATCAGTGCTCAAGAGCTAACATGGACATCTACAGATCTGGGGTTACAGCATGATGCTAAACATTGCAGTTCACACATGCTGTGCTAGACTCACTTCCCTAATAACTCCTGTGATAAGAAAGGACACCACTGCATGCTTTCTACACAATTCTATACAGTTCTGTACTTTTCAGTGAAATGAGCTTTCAATGTTATAAGTTTTCAGCATTAGGGGTTTTCAATGAAATGGGTTCAGCATTATGAGTTTCAGTTTTATGAAGTCTCAACATTATGACATAGACCTAGGTAGCTATACCTAATGAGTCCTGTGGCTCTTTTAAATTGGAATATGTCACATATAGCTGTACCTTCACCGGGGTGGGTGACACTATTAGCTTAGAAAATAAATACATACTTTTCAAGTACACTTATATCAGCTTCACATTTATTCTTGTTTAAATGATTAACCTGTTTTGTCTCAGACTATCAGGCACCTTTGTGCTATTTTAGCATGTTCTTCACCAGTCTTGACATGTGTTACTGTGTTATTACTTTACTTCTAACCTTCTTTATACTTTAGCAGACCTTTTACGAAATCAGTCCCAGAACATCTGTGATGTAGACCTTATCCAAAAAAACATCATTTTGTGTCCCAGCAACTCTGTATGTGCTGACAAGGTAATAATATTCCATTTGTCTGACTGGAACCCAAAGTGAAACTTCAAGCTGTTTCTCTCTCTTTCGCTCTGTTTTCTTTTTTCTGCTTCTTGTCAGATGTCCTTGCTTAAATTTTATGGCTATCAGTGAGATACCTAAATGTTTCTATCATGCAATTTGGGCCCAATCTTTTTGCATTACTAGGCATGCTTCGCTCTTCTATTTTTTTGTGAAATTATTTCAGGCATACGCTATATGCAATTTTTGTTGCTATCCATAGGGCTGTCTTCATCATGTCTATATCTTTGTAAAGATAAGACCTTGGAGCTATATACAGCACTTCACATAAGGACTAACCAACTACCTATGCAGAAGTGTAATAAACTATTTTTCTATTCATCATGCTTTTTATGTATTTCAGTAGCTTTTATGTTTATGTTTTAGCAAAGATGGGCTGCCCAGAGCTATATTTAGTATGCCAGATGTCTCGGGAAATATCAAACTTTCAAAATAGCAAAAATAAAAAAGTGATCATTTAAGAGTGAAAGTAAACTAATTGAAAACAAGCAATATTAAAACTATTTTTTACAGGGAGGCAAGTCCACCTGCAGCCCCCACTCCCTCTATGAATTAAAATTACCAAATCTGACGTCACACAACAGCAGGGTATGGGCATATTCCCTTATGATGCTACAATACAATCTCACACAAAAAGCATCCAGCTAAAATTCCATTAAGGAAAACATTCACTCATATGAGCATTCGCTTGCTTCTTGTACAGCAGTAAAAAGCATTTACTCATATGAGTGTTCCCTCTTGTAAACTGCACCTAGTACTTCATATAGTGTCTTATCAAATGCTGTATCATAATTTACTCCTGAAACCAGTGGTATTCTTCAATATTTATACATGTTGTTGTGTCTTTCGGCTTTTAGGGGTTAGGGGTCGCCACAGCGGAACTCCATACATGTATTCTGCCTTATTTGCTGTTCTGCAGCATAACTTACTTTATTTTACTTTTCCTTATATAATTGGATGTAATTCTTTTTCTTCTTCTTCTTTTGCTACTGTTTCCCTTCTCATCAAACACTTTTTCCTAAATCATATCGTGCGGGTTGCATATTTACATATTGGTGATAATGAAGAAGCCTGGATTGAATGTAACTTGCTCAACGAATAGAAATGCTAGCAATGCCAATGTCATTAAGTGCCAGCAGTGAAGTGTTTCGAGTTACAGCAAAATTACTATTTTATTACTATTTTAATATAATATTGTAATCATTATGAAAGTATACGAAACATAATAAAAGCATAATTGTTGTAAATTATATGAGTAGTATTAGTAGCAGTTCCTTTTAGCAATAACAGGAACATTAGTATATGATATTTTTGTTCCTGTCACTGCTCAAAGGAGCTACTAGTAATACTACTGTACTGCCATAACTTAATTATTTGTTTCAACTCTGTTTTCAAAATAAACAAAAACATTACTAGTATATTTATAGTGGGCCGGATTCACGATGGCTTGCACGGAGTCTAAGAGTAGAGTAAGACTCCATGCAGCCATCATGTCCGACAAGCGATCCAGGAACAGCCTACAGGGGCGTGCAAGAGAGCTCCTAAAACGGCTCTTACACGGACAGGGCTGGGATATGCAAATTACCTCAATTGCAGGCGAAAGGCATGCAAATGAGGTAGATTTGCAATTCAGGAAACCCGAACCTGTCCGAGTAAGAGCAGTGTTATTTGCAGAAATGTACTCAGTTAACAACTGAGTACTGTTCTGCAAATAGCAAAACGGAGCCGTGACAGCTCCAAATAAAGGTTGCATCCAGTGCAGGAAGCATGCCAATGGCCAAATATATAGCCATTGGCAATGTTTCCTGATGCAATATTAAAAATAAATAATTATTTTTTTCTCCAATTTCCGATGTTTAAGCATAGCGCAGCGCAAACGGGCTGCCCTCTAAAAAAACAGAAAACTAAAAATTAGAACCCACAAATGTGGATCTTATTTAAATTGTTAATGTACAATGCAAGGGAATGGCAGGCTGAAGACAACATGGCCACCGAGTAGAGGTAGCTAAGGGGGGAAGCTCAGTCTAAAAGATGTAACCAAGCATTAGTAGGCAATCCTATGCAAAGGAGGGTTAGGATAGTGAATCGCAAGTTTACATAGCAAATGAATACAGTCAGTGGAGTGTAGGAGTAGGATAGGGGGAGTAACAGAGTAGAAGACAGGTGACATCACGAGTGGGGTATGTATAAAAGAAGTGAAGCTCATTGGAGCAGAGTGGCATGTGTTAGCTGTCATTTACACATCATGGAAAGAGGTGTGTCAACAGGTAGGCTAGGTAAAGGCAAGAAATGGAAGGTGTATGACATGGATAACACCAAGATTTCTTGCTGAGTAGGTATGCATGCGTGTGTGCGCCTGTAAACCCGAGTAAGACAGAGTGCATGCGTGTAAGCGTGAGTGTGCGCGTTTAAGCTGGAGTAAGCATGTATAAGGCTGCTTAAAGAGTTGTAAGTGTGTTTGTGCTGGTGTGCCCGCGTTTTAACCTGAATAAGCAAGTTTTAGTCCATGTAAGCATGTGTGCACATGTGTGAGCTGCTGTGAGTGCGTTTGCGCTTGTGTGCGCGGCACTGCCCCTCGAGGAAACAGAAAGGAAAAAGGAAGCACAACAAATAGTAGGAAGCTACCAGGGAGTACTAGCAGAGCTAGCAGGTGAAAACAATCAGAATCAGGCAATTACACAGGCAGTACACTAGCCCAGCCCAGCCTAGCACTTAAAACTCTGCAAACAACAGTCTGTTATGTTTCTCACAACAGACACTGCAGTAAGCTAATAGAAGTGAAAACTGAAAAAGCTTTACTGAGACAAAGAAGTGTTAGGGGCTGCCATTGCTGTTATAAGGTGATATATGCAACATGCTGAGGGTGGTGACAATGGAAATGCTGCTGGACAACCCACAGTGAGGAGGTGGAGATGAGTGTATAGGCCCAGGGTAACCTACCAGGGGCTACATGAGCTAGAGATAGCCGAGTGCTATAGAGTGGACAGAGACCTCCTGTAGCAAATTGTTGAGCTGTGCAGGCCACACCTCACACACAGAACCAACAGAGGTGAACCCATCCCATGAACCAAGGTATGTGTTGGCCTAAGAATATTAGCAACAGGTACCTTCCAGAGACCAACCGGTGATATGATGGGGATATCACAGGCATCAGCATCCAGGGTACTGCACCAGTTCCTGGATGCCATGTCAGCACATGTCGGTGATCATGTATCTTTCCCCAATTCCTGTGAGGTATTGGCCAGCAATATGTGTCTCTTCCAGCAAATAGTGGAATACCCTGAGGTAGTGGGTGCAATAGACTGCACGCACATATGCATCAAAGCACCAGCCGGCGGGTGGGGTAGGGTCTACTTCAACCGCAAGGTCTTCCCCTCCATCAACTGCCAGGTTGTGTGTGATGCCCAGGGCATAATACTAAATGTGTGTGCTGGCTGCCCTGGAAGCTACCATGATTCCCATATCTGGCATCTGACGCAGCTGTACCAGACATTTACAAATGGGGACATCCCACATGGTTACCTAGTGGGGGATGCTGGCTATGCACTGGAGCCGTGGCTGATGACACCCATCAGAAATGCACACACACCTGAACAGGAATGCCATAATGAGGCACACGCACAAACACGTAATGTAATCGAGCATGTGTTTGGGCTGCTCAAGTCATGGTTCCAGTGCCTGGACACATCTGGTGGAGCCTTGCAATACTCACCAACTACATGTACCGAAATTGTCATGGTATGTGCTATGCTACATAATATGATCCTGCGAAAACAGCTGCAGCAGGACCAGCATAGGCCTGGGCCAAACAGCCCCCCAACATTGCCAAGGCCATCACAGGCAGAGCGTGACTTGGAGGAGGAACAACCTGAGCCTGCCCCAGTAGGCAGAAGGAGGCGTGCCCAGTATGCTTTGGCCTTGGCAAAGAGGCAACGCATAGCACATACACTGGCTTAGTAGGAACTCTGGAAATTATACCTCTCTCTGACTTACACATATAGTAAAAGGCATGCCTAAGTTGACACTACCTGCTTTCAAACATGTACAGGGAGTGTAGTATGTGCATCCCACATAGGCAGCCCTGCAGCACCACCTGAGGCATGATTGCCATGTGTTAAGCTGATTCCCTATCAGAAGCCTGAAACACTATAAGCCTGAAAATCAAAATCTTGAAACCAAAAGCCTGAAAATTCAAAATCCCGAAAACCCAAAATCCTGAAACTCAAAATCCTGAAAACACAAAATGGACATACTGACTTCATTGTGGCTTTGCTATTGTTAGCCCTGTGGTGTTAGGTCATGCGTTGGGTTCAGGTAAGTGTGCGGTTGGTTTTATGTTAGGGTTAGGGGCGGTTTAAGTGAGTTAGGGTTAGGGCGCAGGTTAGGCATGTATGAAATAGTGACAAATATTGGGGTTAGGGGTGGTTTAAGTGAGTTAGGGTTAGGGCGCGGGTCAGGTGAGTGTGCGATAGTGACGGACCTTAGGGTTAGGGTTAGGGTCAGGGTCAGTTGGTAGATATTAGTGTCTTTATATTGACATATTAGCATTATTTGTGTTTTCAGGATTTTGAGTTTCAGGATTTTGGGATTTTGGGATTTTGAATTTTCAGGCTTTTGGTTTCAGGATTTTGATTTTCAGGCTTATAGTGTTTCAGGCTTCTGATAGGGAACCGTTAAGCTATATAAAGCAGTGCTAAACAGCATTTACCACCATGTAGTATATGCAAACAAAATTGCACACACCAACTAGCACAACTGTGGTCAATGTTGAGTAATATTGGGCAACGTCCAGCAATGTTGGTGAATATTGAGCAATGTTGGACAAGCCTGGTCTAAGTAGGGCATAGCTGAACAAAAGCCAACATGCCCATTTTTGCTTAACTGGCCCTTAAGCAGTCTGGACTGCTCAGTATGAAAATATAAAGCAGTGATGGGCCTCGAACCCAGGATACTGTGCACTATAGTTAACGTACTGAACCAATAACCATGACAGTATTGCAGTGGTCAGCCTGTATGAAGGAATGTTGATAAGTCTATGCAAAGTATCTCATGGAAACCCTGCAGGCACAGCATAATCCCTGTCGAGTTATGACACAAAGGTGAGTCCAGCAGTACGAACAGAACCCGACTTCCAACACACACAGTATAAATGTTAATATTGGTCATGTTCACACATATCAACAAATGTAGTGGACCTCAGATAGCAACATACTGAAAGGTCACACTGGGCATGCTCACACACTTGAATAAATGAGACAAATGTCAGGCAACAAAACAAGGAAAGCCTGAACTGAGCATGCTCACACACTTAGGCCATGTCTGAGTACAGCAGTGGGCCACACATATTTGGTGGTTACATGTGTTAACCCAGGAACCTCTCACTATCCAGCAATCTACCCTGTGTACACAGTTATATGACAACAGACACATATATAATATAGTGGAACCCTGTCATAATCAAGTATGTTCTGCAGATACATAAGTTGTTCATGGAAACTGGTAAAGCAAAGATGATAAAGACCTGTAAACAGTATCAGCAGTAAACATTGTGCATCCCGAACATTAGCATAGGTTCAGAGGTCGATACTAGGCTATCTGCCCTAAGGCATATACAAGCCTAGCGAGAGTGTGTTTGCTATTCACAACCCTGTCAGATTACTACACTGTGCGTGTGAATAGTAGGTCACACAAGATAGCCCATGTATGTTTAGGCTAGTGTGCCTCTGTCTAGCAGGGACACAGAAGATATCCCAGGGGTAAACATGCGATCACCCATACAGTCGTCAAGATGTCTACTGTAGGTGGTCAGTGGATATGAAACTGGGATGACAATCTGGAGTGAGTGGAGCCTCTGGGATAAGAATCTGTCCCTCCAGCATGTCCTGTTAACATCTGTGCTGAGGTATATGTCCCTGGAGTGTGTAGCTCCAAGGGAGTTAGATATCCTGATGTGGAGCATGTCCAGTAATTCTGGGTTGGGTATATCTGTAAACAACAGGCACACATCATATCCGAGTAGGTGGTAAGCGACTGAATAGAGCTGGAGTTACTGCATCCAAACTGTGCAGGGCATTCGTGTGAGTTCCTAGATCTGCTTGGTGAGGAACTTCTGTGGCCAGTACAGTTGCTGCAGGTGTCGGGTAAGGTACACCCTAAATGTGGCACTGTAACCAAGCACGGTTGTGATAAGTATAGGGGCACAATGACCTCACTCGATCTAGATGTGAAACCATATGGGATAAGGTGGCCTATATAGAAGGTCTGTCCAAAAACTTTGGCAACGTGATTGTGAAAGGCGACAGTACGAACAAGTCATGTCCCCAAACCCCTAACAACTCCTACCATATGTAATGGAGTACTAACTATGTGGTAATGTGTGGGCATGTTGTTATTCCCAAAGGGGATGACTATGCAACTAATGGCATTTATCTGTACGCCATGGCTCAGGCACCAGTCATCCATCTCTGTGAGACCCTGTTTGAGTATGCATGTGGCAGCTGGAGAGTTGATTATGGCACCCAGTTTGCAGTCAAGTACAAACATGGTCAGCCATAGTCCCCCTGTGGTAGCCCGTACATCAGACAAATATATACTGAACAAGAGAGGTCCCAGGAACGAGCTGTGTGAGATGCCACGTGTAACTGGTGTATAGTCAGACAAGGCACCTGCAATTCTGACCATGTGGGTGCTATACCTGATCCAGGTAGCAATCCATCATGTGAGATATGTGTCCATATCAACGCTGGTGAGTGCATGCATAATGGCCCAGTGGGTTATTGTGTAGAAGGGTTTTGCAAGGTTCAGCTAGGCTGTGTGGACAACTGTCCACACAGCCTAGCTGGGTTATTGTGTAGAAGGGTTTTGCAAGGTTCAGCTAGGCTGTGTGGACAACTGTCCCTATGTCGATGGACCTGTTAACCATTTAAAGAATACAAACAGGTTCAATAGGCAAGATCTGCCCACAACAACACTGAAATGTGTAGGACACAGTGTCTGTAGATTCCCGATGTCTATGTGTATGAATCCCATGACAATACGCTCCATAGCTTTGCAGAACAGGCTAGTTAGGCTTATAGGGAAATATCGTCTGTGGTCCGTTGTGGCACCAACTCTGTGGAGTGGGACCACTGTTACTGTACACCATTCCTTGGGTACATATCCTGCAGTAACTCCGATATTGAACAGTGCTGAAATGTAAGGGTTACGTCTGTCATGAAGCTCGTGTAAGATGCAGGCCGGGACACCATCTGGTCCCATTGATGCTGTGATGTATGCTTTGGGGAGGGCAGCACTCAACCATTACTGTGTGATGTCAGGGAGGTTACACTCTGTTGGGATGGATAGTTGCTCCTTAGGGGGGATGGGTGGGAGACATCTGCACTGAACCTGTTTGCCAGGATGTTGGCAATGCCAGTGGGTTCAGGGTAAGTTTAGTCAGTATGCAGTAACTCACAGCATATCAGTGAGTGTCCACCCAGGTTCCTGACATAACTGAAGAAGGCTGTGTGATAGTCCTATGTGTCTGGTGCAATTGTCCGGTAGAAGCAGCCCTTATAAGAGTTCATGAGTGATCGTAGCTGTCTGCTAGTACAGATCACAGATGCCTTCCCCATCTGGGATTGTGCTCTATCATGTAGTAGCTTCCTCCTGATGTTGTACAGCTTATTAATGGCTGGGGGCTACCAGACAGGTTCCCTGCCATTGGAGGAGTGAGTCCTGTTGTTATTTGGGATAGCACAATCCATGCAGTCCACTAGGTGTCCATAGAATGTGTATGTAAAAGATTCAGCAGTCTGCACCGTATTTGCCACTGTCTCAGGGTCTCCGAAGGATACCACCTTGCTTTGGTGAAGTGAGACATTGGCTCATGAGAAGTTCACCAAGATTACCCAGGATGGGTGTGTGGAGGGTATATGTATGTCCAGTGAGATACATGTATGTTCTGACCTTACCAATGAGGGGTATATTGCTGGTGTGGAACAAAGAGTCCCCATGTTGGTGATGATCAGGTTCAATATGTATTTCCCCTTGTGGCTGTGCTGACTGGTTGTGCCATAGCATATGAGTCTACAAATTGTAGCGACTGTAGGGTGAGGGTGTTGGGGCTTGAGTAGTATCCCTAGTCAATATTTGTGTATTTTAAGTCACCCAATATAATGGTGTTTGTGGAGACCTTCATATTCTCCATAGTTCTCATGAAAGCCGAGTGTGGTTCCTGAGTTTGGAGGGTGGACTGTAGCAGGCAACAAACTAAAAGGCAGTTTTGCACAATGGTAGTTGTATATGTATAGTCTGTGATGCTTTGTGCAGTGCTACTAACCCAGAGGTGTGTCTATCTGTGATGTATATGGATACTCCCCCTAGTTGTGTTGTCTGTTCCAAGTCTTGTGGTCAGAAAGCATGGTATGACACATAACCTGGTAGTGCTGTTGTGCATAAGTGAGCCCAAACCAGGCGTCTGTTAGTGCACAGATATCGCTATCCTCCATACTTAGGAGAGTCCTGAGTGTCCGCAATATGAGGGTAATACATCTGGTGTTGAGCAGCATTACCCTTAGTTTCATTTAACCTGTAATGTCTATGGACATGGGTTTGTCTTTTGAGCCCTTCTTAAGAAAGGCACTATGATGGTAGCAAGAGCCTTAGCCAGCATTCAAAAGTCCAAGGTTGACAGGTGCAAGCTGTCCATAGTGAGGCTACGTGGCATGTCGAATATGTCACCACAGGCTGATAGACACTGTATCCCCTATGAATGACACCAGTTTGTTAGCCAACTGTTAAACATGATATGTTTGTCTGTATACTGTGACATCATAATTGGTGGGTGTAAGATGCTAGACAAGGTCAGGGTCATACTGGCCTGGGCTGCATGATCAGAGTGTTCCTTCATGTATCATGTCATGTGGTCCAGGGAGTAACGTCTGAGGTTTTACGCACCAGCATGGACAATGATGGTGCCAGTCCTGTACTTGCTTTTTAGTGACCTGATTGCATGTGTTATGTGGCAGATCCCGGCAACTGACAGACAGCCCAAAGTGACTATTCCCTTGTTTGGGCTGTTGAGTGGTACGTCAGTGTGTCTGACAATAAGTGTCACCTATTACAAGTGTATTAGGTGTGTTGTATAGCCCGAAGGGCAGTGACTGTGTGGCACACTGACATTGTGAATTATGTGATATGTGGGTATTGTAGTGGGCTAACAGTTGTGTGTGTGTCTGCTTTGGAGGTCTCTGCTGCTTAGGCAGAGTTCATTTACAACATCCGAGTATGTCTATGTGTGATAATGTGGTTTGAGTGCTGTCGCTAGAGGATTGTGAGACTGATATGTGGTGTGTGTGGTTACCTTCACCACCTGATAGACTGTGCCAGTCATGGGTCGAGAGAGTTCAGCACCCTGTATGTCTATATATGTGCATCTCACATATATATCTGAGTTTGTCGGGAGGAGGAGAGGGTTGTCTGTGTACATGAGGCAGATGTGACATTGTGTCAACATCACAATATTCACCAGCTGGACTGGAGAATACACACGAAACCGACCCCTGGACATGCCAGGATATTATGATGACATACTCTGTAGCCTGATCACAAATGATCAGTAGGGTGTTAAGTGTGTAAAAGAGTATAACAGGGATTAGTGCTCAGGTTCGTTGGTGTTTTGTAAAGAGTAGCTGAGAAGGAGTCCAGAATGAATCATGACACCACCTTCAGCTATGTCATAAATAGCAATGTACACCCATATATGACCTGAGTCAGGGCCAACTGTACCTGACCGACAATGCCGACATCCTGACAGACAGGCCCATACATACATACCCACCTTCCACTGACGATAATCAATATCATCATACCAGGAGATATCACATGTAGAATGGATGAGCAGCTACCCCCAATGCCAAAAGCATGGCAGCAAGTGGAATACATTGATTCCCAATATGTGTCATGCATAAACTACAGAACAAACAGATCCTGCACCTGAACAGTCAGCTGAGCCTCACCCCCTACTCAGGATGTGGAACTGTTGAATGTGTTACAGCAACATATGGCACTCCCCACAAGTGTTGGTGCACAACACACAATGGGAAGTACAGTCTAGTACGCCTATGAAGTCTGATCTGCAAGGTCATGGAGTCCATCATGGTTGAAGTCATAAACAGAGCTATTAGAAGCTGACATACAGACAACCCTACCAACTCTGGCATGTTCATGTGCGGATCATGGTTCCCAAACATGCTAGACTGTTTGCAAGGCAGCCACCCAGGGCATACATCACTGAACACAGCTACACATGTCTCACATAGATTTTGAATAGCCCTTTTTCAACATCCCAGACACATGTAGTATCCACAAAACCAACAAGCCGTGCATAAATATGTGTTGACATATGAAGGAATGTCAATGTGTCCACAGATAGATCACACAAGGTAAGGATTATGAGGTCCTTTTCAAGCTATTGACACCTGCTGACCCACATGGACCAATCCTGGGATGGCATAAAACAAAGTGTACACACATCACCATGTCCAGTCTGATGATGTTACCATCCTATACATACAGCAGGAGAAAGGGCACCAGCCAGTAAAGCAAACAGCATGCCGTGTTAATGCATCTTTCTTTAGTATCATAATATAGTTAGGTAGGGGTTTGAATCCTGCAAACACTGACTGTGTATGTGTGCAGTTTCCTTTGAGAGGAGTTCCCTTTTTGGAGACTGGGAAGACTAGCTAAAAGAGGTACATTCCTCTTTGGAAAGTCTGATGATGTCACCATCCTACAAATACAGCAGGAGAAGAGAAACCAGCCAGTAAAGCAAATAGCGCGCCATGTTAATGTGTCTCTCTCTAGTATCATAACATAGTTCGGTCGGGGTTTGAATCCTGCAAACATTGACTGTGTGTGTGTGTGTGTGTGTGTGTGTGTGTGTGTGTGTGCAGTTTCCTTTGAGAAGAGCACCCTTTTTGGAGACTGGGAAGACTCACTAAAAGAGGTACATTCCTCTTTGGAAAGTCTGATGATGTCACCATCCTACAAATACAGCAGGAGAAGAGGAAACCAGCCAATAAAGCAAATAGCGTGCCGTGTTAATGCATTTCTCTTTAGTATCATAACATAGTTAGTTAGGGGTTTGAATCCTGTAAACACTGACTGTGTGTGTGGGGGGTGTGTATGTGTGCAGTTTCCTTTGAGAGAGGTGTGCTTTTTGGAGACTGGGAAGACTCACTAAAAGAGGTACATTCCTCTTTGGAAAGTCTGATGATGTCACCATCCTACAAATACAGCAGGAGAATGGAAAACCAGCCAGTAAAGCAAATAGCGCACTGTGTTAATGTGTCTTTCTCTAGTATCATAACATCGTTAGGTAGGGGGTTGAATTCTGCAAACATTGACTGTGTATGTGTGCAGTTTCCTTTGAGAGGAGTGCTCTTTTTGGAGACTGGGAAAACTCACTAAAAGAGGTACATTCCTCTTTGGAAAGTCTGATGATGTCATCATCCTACAAATACAGACAGAGAAGCAAAACCAACAAGTAAAGCAAATAGCGTGCAGTGTTAATGTGTTTCTTACTAGTATCATAACATAATTAAGTAGGGGTTTGAATCCTGCAAACACTGACAGGGTGTGTGTCACTTTTGGTCAATGCGGTGTGGGTTTTGGTTTTACTATGGTAGGACATATTATGATTAAAACAGTAAGTGCATTGCACACATCAGGTATCTGCGTGGCAAATATATATGTGTACATGTCCCCTCAAGCAATACATAGGTGTGAAGCCTGCATACTACATGAATACATCTGTTTCCATTGACGGGCTGTGCCTCTGCTTCTCAGATTGTAGGTCACATATGTATGTATGAGACAAGGCCGTCCACTGTTGTGATCTGTGGCCAAGGTCATCTGTGCCACACACACCCATGACAGTTACTAAAGAGTAGTGTGAGTGAGGGTATATGCCTGGGGTATATGTCAGACATGTTCATACACAACGACGACTGGCAATAATGGACAGTTTGTACAGGTGTACAACTGCCTTGTGGATATGCATTCAGGCCTCTAATGTCTTATGTGATACACCAAGGGACTCCACAATACCTATGGATATGTGGATACCAAGGGACACATGACATAACATGAGGCTGTATGTACACATTGGTACCCAATATACATGTTGAGGTCTACCATCAATGTGGTACTGATGGGATAGTATGTATAGTAAATGTGGATGACTATGCCACAGCCGGCTTACTGCTATACAGCATGTATCAGACAACAGGTGTCTGTCTGTATGATACCCCTGTGTAGGATATGCGTCCCACCCAGGGAATGCATTGTAGGCCAATGCATGCATTTCCAGATGTGGATGGACACATCCCTAGTGTGTTTGCATGTACCTAAGGCGGCTATATGCCAAACAGGTGTGGTCCCAGGAATGGGTGGTGGTCAATATCACTGGTTAGTGTTAGAGTACAGTACCGGAAGGATCCAACTGTTACTGAGTTCCCTACAACTGTGTGTCATTTGTCAGGACATCATCCAATGATTGCTTATAGTCATGCTGTTGAGGTTGTGTATACTACTGGACCGCAAATCATTGACAGATATTAACAGTATCACCCACAACATAGTGTCAACCCATGACATACACACACGTGGACCCATGTTAGTATATAAATGTAGTAGAATGCATACTGGCCATTGAAAGATACTATGAGATGTTAATGTGTACAACAGGGTATGCCACACGTGCCATGTGTCCACCATGCACGTACATGCAAACAGTGCGCACCCACCATGTTCACAGATGTACACTTGCTAATCTGTACTGCACACATCACACATGTACTGTCCACTCACTAACACATGCTGGCAACACGTTACACTTCAGCCAAGTGGCACATGGGTGGACAATACATACTCAGATCTAACAGTGGTGTAAACAATGCTACATTGACAATCAGAGCTTTGATGCATAATACCTGCTCAGACATACCTACAAGGATGTCATTACACTTTCATGTTGACAACTTGCTAATATTGCTACACTGCTATAATGTCACCCTGTGCATCAGCACCATGTTAGCCTGTTCCTGCATCAGTGTTACAGATGACAGGAGGCGACACAAGTATCATCATATGCACAGGATGTGTTGTTTGCCAGATCCTGACATTGACCCATTCAATCGACATGTCTGTGTGTGTGTGAGTCTGTGTGTGTGTGTGTGTGTGTGTGTGTGTGTGTGTGTGTGTGTGTGTGTGTGTGTGTGTGTGTATGTGTATGTGTATGTGTGTGTGAGGGACAACAGTACAGCATGGGCCAATGTTGATGTAATGTGTGTGTGCATGTGTGAGCCCTAGTTGTTTGGTTAATGTGTGTGTGTCTGCATGCACACAGCTCCACCATGTGGCTGCCATATACGGTAGTTTGTGGGACAGCCACAGACTGTACCTGCTAGGCTGTACAGATCACTGTCTCTGGCCATGGACACAGTACCTGTGCCTGGCAGGGGTGCTACGGACAGTATTGGGTACCAACCCCGACTGGGTACTGTCATCAGAGGCGGAGGTATCATGACTGGACCCATGTCTCTGCTGGGACTGGCCAGTGCCACGTGCACGTGGTCTACTGGGACAGTCAATGGACAGATCAGCCCCAGCATGGCTGGGGCTGGAACTGCCACTACGGGAGCGGCTGTGAACTGTGGGCCATCCGCGACCACTGCCAGCTGGCATGCGTCCGCGTCAACGTCGCAACCAACCCGCACGGTCCTGGCTCATGGAAGACATACTGTGGAGGGCATCTACTGTCTCCCCCCAACATCTATCAATGACCTCGGTGTATTTCCGGATGGCACCGGCAAGGTCACGGATGCTGTCATTGATAGCGGTGTAATGGGCCCTCTGCGCCCTAAGTCCCTGTCTGGTGTACCGTTCCATATGTGCCTGAGCCTGCATTACAGTCCAGAACATACTGGATGTTGTAAGACCTATGAGGGAACATCTGCCAGGGGCAATATGACCAGTGGTTCTCTCCCGAGAATCCCTGGACCTCCGCCTATGTGGTACCGTTCCAGGAATCTGGCTATGGCTGCTGTGTGGGGATGCAAGTGCCATGGGTACCACACTCTCTTGGTCAATGCCAACTGTATGCTGTCCCTCTCCTATGGCCATTGGTGATGAGGGATGTATTGGCAGTATGAGTGTGCGCATAGATGGGGTTGAACACTGTGTACTGTCGATTGGCGGACCAACAACAGACCCTGTCAAACCTTCCTGTGCCAGAATACATGACTCATCATCACCACTATTTGTGGCAGTGGCTTCAGGTTCCCTGTTGCTTTCTGCCACCCCTAACTCAGCACCTGTGAGAGGAAGACAGGAAACACACTTTACAGTCTGCACATGATGCATGCACACATGCACACATGCACACATGAACACATGGAGACATGCACACATGCACACATGCACAGATGAACACGAACACATGAACACATGAAAACAGGCACACATGAACACATGCACACAAATACACTCCTCACTACAGCACATATACACACACACCAGCAATCCAACACATACTCTATAGTGGGTGAAGGTGGGTGCCAGTATCACAAGGCAAACAGTCACCACACACGTCAGCATGCAGAATATGTGTTCACAAGACCATGCAGTGCAAGTGTAGGCACCCTTATTTCATGGCAGTGTACATGGCTGTGATGCAACTGTGTAGTTGTTCAGTGATTGGCTACACCCTGGAACACAATGTGTACCTGGACACAACATTGCTGTGCAAGTATTATCAGCTCTGCAATGCCCTGCGCACGATTACTCACAGGTATACATGCCATGGCTGCATGTGTTATCTGTGTGACACATAGATTTCCATGTCTGAGTACAGTGTCTGTGTCCATAGCAGATAATAGTGGACACAGGTGTAGCACATGCATGCTATTTACACACACTGGATGGGTGGTGCATGTTGACATGAAGGAATCCCAATGCTCGACATGGCCAGTGTACAGTGGTTATGGTGAGTATGGGACATATTGCAGATATGTCAGTGCCAGCCATGGCATGGCATGCTACACGACTGCAACATTAAACACCACACATACACAATATGTGTCATGTGACCTATACACCCACTAGCATTCCAGGACATATATGTGACACTTTGTTCGGATGGCGACTGCTGTGCGTATTGTGTATACTAGCATATGTAAGCACACAAACAACATGCTATGCATATTGTGTATAGGTGCAAATGTTTGCACACACACAACATTGAGGTGCACAGCAATGACTGCTATGAGTAGTACTGTGGTCACTGTAAATGGATGGGGTATAGTACTCTGTGCCATCATCATCATGCATCTTGTGGTCACTCATAGCTACTAATGTGTGCAAGACTAATGCCTAGCATGCTGTACCTGAACTGCAGTGCCATGGCTATGTTCACAATTACACAGCCACTTTGTACATGGGTGTGCGAGGTACCCGATAGTGAGCATTGCCTAACATGACTGTGTTATGTGTTGAAGAGTGTTGCACAGCCCCATGATAGGCCTCTACCCCTGAGGTACATCATGTGTGTGTGCATGACATGTGGGATACTGAAGTGTGACCTTACAGCGGGTGTGTGGTAATGCCAAATGTAGCATGTTTTCGTGTCCTGCATATGATAAATGTGTTTTGTTGTGTACAGCTGTAGCAATTATGCATATCCAATGTGCAGTACAGTGTTGCCATAAATGTGTCTGCTGCTCTGTGCATTGCATGTGATTGAGGCAGCTACTGACTTTACTGAGATGTTTAATGTCTCACAGCAAACATGCACAGCATGCATTATGCGTAGGTCTGTTATGTGTACATGGCCTACACCTCACCTATGACATGCACATGTCATTACCAATATTAAAGTGTTAACACACTCACCAGCATGTATCGTCTGCCCTGCTGTCACACCAGAGGGACCTACAAGAATATGACACAGTTTGTCAGTGGCCACAACTGTGGCATTGCTACTGTGAGTGTGCTAAACTACTGTATAACAACAGTCAACAGTCACAGGTGTACAGATACTATTCCAAATATCAGTATTGCACACAAAATGAAGGGCAGCACAACTGCTGAACACACAGTACACATCTCACATATGCATATCCTAACAATACAGGTAACAGTAGTCTACAGCTAAGGCATATTACCTGCACACTCCATGTCATCATGATGGGTGGCTCCGGCCTCCATGATGACACATGTGTGATGCTGTTGCTGCTGTAGGCCAGGAGCCACCACGCTTAGGAGCAGCTCCTCCACTCTGGTGAGGGGGGGGATGTATGGCTGCCCCACCACGTGTGGCAAGCTGTTGTCTATGGATATCAGATGCACGCCACCAGACATGTCTAATTAAATCACTGCAGTGATGGCGTACCTGCTCATATGTCCGGTTATGCGTACCTATGTCATTTACCCGACGAACAAGATCTTGCCACAGTGCAGTACGCTCATGCTGGTGCTGGCTGGCCCTGGAAAACAGCAGTGTATAGTGCTGCACCAGGCTGTTATGTATTTCCTGTTCCTCCACAGCTGTATAGGATGGATTGTGTTGATGAGCCATAGCCCTGAAAGACAATTAAACAAAATATGTGTGAGCAAGTCATGTCGCACACTTAACATTATTAAGTACAGATATTACTTAACTGCCATATATAGCATCTGTTTGTCTGTCATAGGATACACACATTCAATACCACATATCAGTGCTCAGCCCACAACTGGCTGACAGTGCCTGCCACACTCCATATAACAAACCAGTATACACCAGTACTTGGCACACTGTTTGGGATACAATGCACAACCTCACCATGGGGGTATATATCAAGCTAATGCATGAAGAAATATGTCATTCAATGCAATGAATGTAAAGTACATTTACAGTATTACCAGTAAACCACCCTAGTCGTTGATGCCATAGCCCTACCTAACATATGTGCACTGTTGTTAATATAGCTGTCATACTGCTGTAACAGAGTATACATGTTGCTAGGTATACACACATACCCTGTAACACACATGTGATTGCGGGCATGGTACATGCATCATTACACACACATCAGACATACATACAACACACAAATGTATGCCGACAGATGAGCATTACCTGTGTACCTTACAGTACTGTGTGTCCCTATGTACAGATACCTATGCCTGAGGTATGTAATCTGTGCAGACTACAGGAAACACACAAGACAGTGTTACCAGGGAATGTGAACATACACCATACTGTGCTGTTTAGATCTACAGCTTCAGGTAGTACAACAGTTCATATGTGAGCTATATTCACCAGCAGTACCACTTACTGAGCATACATGTATTGCTTCAGCCTACAATGGGACACCACAGTCATACACAAGGAACTACGTCACAACATATGCCATCCTACTATGTCTGCATCCCAATAACTGACACATCTTTCTCTGGCCTCACACCTAGGACACAAACTACCATGACAGAAACAACCTCACAATAAGCTATCACACCTTTACAGACCTTGCACACATTCACTGTCACATCCATTCCACCTCACATAGCAGGTATTGCACTGAGTACATGTGTGTGTGCATTGTGTCATAGGTAGGTAATATGCTATTGGCCCTAGAGCCTAGAGCAGTTTAGCCATATGCTACCCTGGCCTTTGACACACATGTAATGTCATTTCACATGCTCCTGGCAACTGGATACACAGAGGTGACTCCCAGGGCATATTACCTATCTCCCAAACAATCATCAGGGGTATGTATGACATCTGCTAATGAGGAGCCTTGTTTGTTAATGCTGGGTGGTTTAGTCCAGAGTATGGCATATTTATGGATAGGAACCTGTACCTCCAGCATGTGCTGTTTAGTGAGGTGGTGAGAATTAGGGCCCTAGGTCATTAAGCCCGGAGGGATTGTGAGGTGTTGACATGGTGGTTGGCCGACTTCTGTGGGTGTGACATACCTCTGAATGTCCGGCAGAGGTAACCTCTGGGTGGGCGGTATGCAACGCACTCTAGCTGTGGTTTTGGGAGTCAGTCTGCATATGGCATGTGTTTGAGGGCAGTATTAGTCTTTGTGAGGTATGTCTGTGGCCTTTCCACTTGCTGTAGTTGTCATGTGAGGAACATACCACATGGGGCATTGTGATGAGTAGAGGGGAACACTGCCTATATTTCCCAAGATGGCACACCTTTTGTGATGACATGTACCACGTAGACAGATTACAAGACTAGTGTGGCACTGTGATTATCAAAGGGGAGGCTACTGTCCACCTGTGTCCCATGTTCCCTTCTGACACCTTCAGTGTTAGGCAGGCTACCACCTATGTGGTAGTTACTGGGTAAAGTGTTTTGGAATGGGGTATGGCACTGCAGTACCAACACTGGTTTTCAGTCATTGCCTTGGTCAACAGGCACCTGTTGCAGTACGTATGACCCTGTGTCTCCCTCTCTCTCTCTCTCTCTATATATATATATATATATATATATATATATATATATATACATCTATACATATTTATACATATCTATACATATCTATACATAGCTATACATATCTATGCATAGCAATACATAGCTATACATATCTATACATAGCTATACATATCTATACATATCCATATATATATATATATATATATATATATATATATATATATATATATATATGTATATATCTATATATATATCCATATCTATATATTTATATATCTATATATGTATATATATATATATATATATATATATATATATGGGTCTACTTCATTTGCCTGACAACTCAAATGACTGACACTCATTTGCCTGACAGCTCATTTGCTCGACAGAAAGTAATCAAGGCAAAACCTGGGATTTGCCCCCCTCCCCACTGTTGTGCGACCGTGGAGTTGTTATATATAGTTGGGGGGGTGTGGGGGGCACAGCCCCCCACATCAGGGGGGTGTGGGGGGCGAAGCCCCCCACCTAGAAAGTTTGTCGGGCAAATGAGCTGTCAGGCAAATGAGTGTCAGTCATTTGAGTTGTCAGGCAAATGAAGTAGACCCATATATATATATATATATATATATATATATATATATATATATATATATATATATATATATATATATATATATATATATATATATATATATATATACATACATGTATACATCCATTGCTGTACATTTAGATGCACATATAGACATATATACTGCCCACCTTTCTTGGTGGGGATGTCAATTATGCAACAGTTGTGAGACATACGATTATGTAATAATATTGCACAGTGTTGTGCAGAATGTATTTTGCTGTCCTCAGGCCGTATAGCTGTAGCAGGCCTCACTTGCCTGTAGCTCAGTCCCACAGTGTCTAACCACCACATGACATATACTGGCACTGCTTGCTGTCTGCAATGCCACATACTACAACCTACCTACATTTGTGCACATATCAACCTTCAACGACATATATATGTCCAGCCTGCACTAACAGCTGCAGTATGTCCCTTGCCCTATGCACATGTGCATATACATATAGATATGGACTGCTGCCACATATGGATGATTCACAGTATCTAGAGTACCCTTCAGACACATCATTCGGAAGCCTGCAAATACATATCTGGTACATACCTTACCTTTGTATTCCTCACCTCCGTCTGTTGTAGCTGTTGCTTTTTTTTTTTTTTGGTTTCCTCTGTGTGTTGGTCTTTCTTTTCAGTGTCTCTTACAGCCTGTTTGTCTCCATCTGTCTGTCTGTCTTTCTCTGTCTGTCTCTCTCTCTCTCTCTCTCTCTCTCTCTCTCAGTTGGTGCAATGATATTATTGCATGTGTGAACAGCAAGTACAGGCTGCTTCTATTTATCTGCACATGTGCATGTGATGGCCTCTGCACCAATTGGTGCCTACCATTTAGTAATTGCATGCAGCCTGCTGTTTGGTAATTGCAGTACTCACTGTGATTGCAAGACACTGCTATAAAATGCTAGGTTAGGTAGGCCTAGCCCTTTCAGTTGTGCAAGGTGGGGCCCATGCTTGTTTGCTGTGGACACTGTTGTCTCAGTCAGAAGGTTGGTATATGTCTCATATCTGAAGCTAGGGTTGTAGCCAGTGCTATGCATGTTGTACTGAAACCTGACTGTTGCTTCTTCCAGTGCTCTTCTCAGTGTGTAAGTTTACTCACACCTCCTAATACTAACAGTAGATACATGGGAGTATGTACTTTCTTTTCAAATTAGAGAATTTACTGGCATACAACTGTAGTTATTGCAATGTGTTCCTATGGCTTTCCTATTTTCCCTTTACATTCACTCATTGTAATGCATGATATATTTCTTACAGCACCAAGCTATTGTAAATCTGCTGTGGCTTAGTGGTACTTCATGTAGACTGGTGAGTCCAAGGTGTGGGGTTCGAGACTGACAAGGGTATTTTATTTTGCTGCTGAGCAGTACAAGGGCCCTGCCATACACAGTGACTAAGGCAATTTTAAGCAGTTGTAAGTGGGTTTGCATGGGTTTACACGACGCTTAGCCAAGCACACACATGCGCACACTGGTGCAAACCTGCTTACTACTGTTTACAAGTGCTTACTCTCGCTAACCCCCGTGCTCATTTCTTTCACAGAAAAGTAAATGGAGAGATATGAATGTGTTGATAAAGGGTGCACAAAGAGGGGAAGACAGTAGGGAAACCAGCTCGGGATGGTACCGTTACAGTAGACAAGCTGATATGCCTGTGTGTTTCTGACACTTCCAGGCCTCAGATACTCTCAGGAACATCCACTGTTTGTGAACTGCTATACTGTCATTAGTACGTTACTCACTTCTGAACAGTTTGTGGTTTGTTTGTGTTGACATTAGCACAGTATGCTCGGGACAACTGGACATATTTCAGTACTGTGTATGCCTACTTACCCCCTTGGGTGTGCCTGACTACACAGGTATATGGTACTTTTGGGTAGGTGTGCAGAACTGCGGAGAGCATTATTTATTATCGTGTGCTGTTTATCTTGCTGAACATGCAGTGTTGATGTGTACCTGTTAATCTATGAAGGCTAGTAGTCTGTCTCAGTAGCTCCCACCTGTGGACATATCCAGATGGTAGACAGAGGTTAGCCTAGTATCCTTTGACTGTGCACCACACCAGTCTTTTCAGCACCTGAACAATGGCATTGTCACAGGTGGTTGCTAGCAGTACATGGCTACATCCTTTGATATTTCTGTGGTGTACTCCTACATACGGGCATGCTTGTGGAATTCATTCTACAGCTATTTGCTGAGTGCGTAACAGTAGACAAGCTGATATGCCTGTGTGTTTCTGACACTTCCAGGCCTCAGATACTCTCAGGTAAATATTTGAACAGCCTCAGTGGAAGGTACATATAAGTGGGATACACCAGTGATATATTTCAGATATTTTGCTGTTGAGACTTTGGGGGATTCGGAGCATATGTATTACTACTCCTTTTCTGATGTGCAAGCAGGGTCTACTCTCACTTATTGACATTTTTCATTAAGTGAGATTCCCCACCTTTCTGCCTACTGTTAGTACATTTCACAGGGAGTCAGAGGGGCACAGCTAACATTTGTTTGCAAATCAGGGACATCCCTGTAAATCAGTCACAGTTGGGAGGTCTGGCCTCTGACCTATTCAAATATGCCAGTGTTTATCCTGTTCTGATACTGTGTGGGGTTTGTAAGGTGCTACTGTAACATTATTCCCTGCTAGCATGGCTGGTTCTCTTTTCACAGTCATGTCATGCAATTCCACAACACTTGCTGGTTAGGGGCCACAGAACAAGATTTGTGTTATGCCATTCCTATTCACCCTTTACATTCACTCATTGTAATGCATGATATATTTCTTTCAGCACCACATTATTGTATATCTGCTGTGGCTTAGTGGTACTTCCTGCAGTCTTGTGAGTCCAAGGTCTGGGGTTCGAGCCTGAGAGGGGTATTTTATTTTGCTGCTGAGCAGTACAAGGGCCCTGCCATAGAGTGACTAAGGCACTTTTAAGCAGTTGTAAGTGGGTTTGCGTGGGTTTGTGCGATGCTTAGCGATGCTTAGCTAAGCACACACATGCACACACTTGCTAAAACCTGCTTACTACCACTCAAAAGTGCTTAATCCCGCTAACCCCCACGCTAATTTCTTTTAAAGAAAAGAAAATGGGGAGATAGGAAAGTGGTGAAAAAGGGGGCGCAAAGAGGGACACACAGTAGGTAAACAAGCTCGGGATGTGCAGGACGGGTGTAGGGAAGGTCCATAGCTGCCCATTTCTTTAACAGCAACAGCTGTGCATATGCAATGAATTTGGAGTGAAATTTGAAACCTTCCACCCCTGGGAGAGGGGTGAGGACAACAAAGTATGTTGTACTGCCAATTCTAAGTATCAGCTTACATGTTTGTCCGATGGACATGTGTGCGAAATGGGCAGCTATGTATGGGGCGTAATTTTTTTGTGGGTACAGATTGCCCTTTTTTTTTTTTTTCAGATGTGAGTGGGAAGTGAGGTAGAGGAAGTAGGTATGTCCGGGGAGCTAGGTTGGGAAGGTAAACAGACAAGACAGACAAGACGCATACGGGAGCGGCGTATGACACATGGGGTGGGTGAACACAATTGACAGGGTTAGATGTTTGGAAATCGCAAGCCCATGAGCCCACAGATGGTAACAGTGTAACTGAGATCCCCACCCATGGGCAGTCACCACTGTATCTTCACAGCCCCGAGGGTGGCTGTGCTGGGGGCTGCTTAGGATGGGCAGGCTCACCCGTGAGACGTGCCACTCTTGCCTCAAGCTGGTGTAGGGGATCAGCAACTGAATGCTGGATCTCCCTACACACCACAGCCCGGACCCTTTGAAGGGTGACAGGTGGACCTTCTCTGCCCACGCTTGCATGGGGGGGTGAGCTCCATCCCCTGCAGCGCTTCCACCTGAAGGTGGCACAGGACCAATGGAGGAGGGGAGCCCAGGCTGGGCACTGGACCTGCTGGTGCCAGGTGCACTCGCTGGCTGAGGAGGGACCGGTGGGTCCGCTGGGACCGGCCTTCCCATACGTTCTGTGATTAGGTGTGTTTAATTACAACATAAGCAAAACAACATTCCAGATTAGTTGTAACAGCATGCAATAATATTCCCATTAACCCAACACACCAAGGGTACAACAGTTGAACAGCAAGCATAACACACGCATATATTGAACCACAGTAATTATTCCAACAGCATGCCGGGATGTTTGGTAGCAACAGGCCACCATGATTGTGGTGTTTAAACAGGGCACATGCATCAACGTGAATGCAAATATTTATAGAACAATAGGACATATGTCCCAAGAAATATTTAAGATTACACATACCCACTGAGGTGTGGAATTGCATGGTTTATGCACATAGAGTAGGGTGTATAAAAAACCTTGGTTAACATCTTATGATGACCTTTTAGTCTACACTACATTCCTAGAGACTGCAAGTGTATATCCCCTACCTGTATTATTACACTTGCCACCATACATTAGGTTGTATACTGGGTTTGGCTAGTTCAATATATGCCTGACCTATATCTGACATACTAACTGTCCAGGATGCAGATGTTACGGATACATATTTCTTGATTGCATTTATATTTCTTTATCTACATGTCTGGGATGTTTTAACATGACATTTTCACTTCAATTTGTACAGAACCCTGCATTTCTTGACACACACTCACATTTCTGGGGAGAAAATAACATGCTACACGTGTGCCAGGTTTACATATTCATGCCAACCAGTAACTGCCTGTTGTTGACTGTATATATGTTTCACAGCTACTAGTACTTCCATCACCCACTTTATATGGGACTGCACAACTCTGGGTTGCCAGCACCTTTTCAAACAGTACTGTTTGTATACTGCAAGGGTACAACAACATTTCAGACTCTGTGACACAGACACACTCTGGGTTTTAGACCTTTATTAATGACATTACACACTTTTCCACAGGCTCACTCCTTTATTTGTTTTAACGGTGCATATGGCAGACATGTTCAAGACATATAATACCTTTATTAATAGGTTAGAACAATCTTTTTTCAGGCTCACTCACTTATTTTATATAACAGTGCCTGCAGAGATATTATTCCAGACATATGTTACCTTTCTTAATGGGTTTCTACACTCTTTTTCTGCCTCTCTGACGTTTTTATCTGACAGTACATGCAGAGGACTTATTCAGGCAATTTTATGGCTGTATTATTGGACTACAACACTTTCTTTCATGCTCACTCCCATATTTTATATAACAGTACATGCAGAATAATCACTAACCTGCCTGGTGGTGCAACCTTAGCAGCCTATCAGCATAGGCTTGCTGATTCGTAGCACGGTCATCTGCAGCTGTAAAGTAAATGAAGGGATATTGAGACATACCTCAGTTATACATACTCCATTATCAATTCTTACATGCTGCATTCCATGGCTACATACTCAGTTGTGGGGCATCCCGCATGCCACGGGCCTCCTGTATCCATTGGTTCAGGCGGTCCTGTGTTCATCTCTTCAGGTCTGCATGGTGGGGACGGACCTGCTCACCAGTCTAAGGAATGCCTGTGGCACTGGTGAGGTCATGAGCTAACCGGTTCCAAGCCTCTGCCTTGTACTCCATCCCCTGGAACTGGCCCTGCAGGAGTCTTGACTCCTGACAGTGGACAAGGAGCCAAACCATGTATTTGGACTCCTCGATGCCCCAATGTTGCACTCAGAAGCATGTTCCCTCTCCGACACCAGACATTCTAACTGCAGATGTGAGCTACAATCAGTTATGGTGTGTATTCCCACCTGTGGGGCTTAAATATGCCGCATTTCCCACACTTTTTTGTGATTGGCCATTTTGTAAAATTCTCGGCTGACTGCAGACTTGCTTAGTAATGGTTAAACTACCATTCATACGTATATGACTGTTAATAGTGGCTGTTTCCCCTATGTTGTCATGGCTTAGTGGTGCTGTACTTTGCTTCTGATGCGCAGAGTCCTGTGTTCGAATCTTGTCATTCATTTTATTTTCATACTATCCAGACAGGCTAGGGGTGTGGCTGCATTTAAGCAACTTTGCTCTATATTGCTCCTCGGTGCCCTGGTTGGTGCGGCGCTCACATCTGTGCAAATAGATTGTGCTGGATAAAGCACCATTGAACTATGGGCAACTCTATTGCGCTGGGTAAAGCGCCATGAAACAATGGGCAACTCTATTGTGCTAGGTAAAGCACTATTCAACTACGGGCAACTCTATTGTGCTGGATGAAGCGCTGCTTAACTGCAGGCAATTTTATATCAGGATCCTTTAAAATATTTATTTTGTTCACTGATACATTGGCCATTTCACTGCTTTTTGCTAATGATTAAACATATTTGTCAGGTATTATTTCATATACTGATTTCAAAAATAAATACGAAGGGGAGTGGTGGGACTCGAACCGTAAATGCCTTTTCGTTGTGCAAATGCTCTACCATTACACTACTACCATTTGGTGTGATTTGCATTAACATTCTTTCTTATGCTCTTCCATGTCAGAATTGCTAACTCTAGCTAAGCAGTGGGCACACACACGCAAATACGGGCAGCTATTTTGCGGATTTAAAAAATATATTTAATGTTTTGCATTTTAGAACTGTGATAGGGGTTTACAATATCAGGGAGTGTGGTGTTGGGTGCAGGGACATTTGAGCGGACTCGCTCTTGTGTGTGTGCTTTGTTTTGTTTTAAAACACTTGCAGGGGCGTGGACATTTAGACTGCTTGGCAGTCGGACATGCCCCCTGCTTTCTTACACGGTCCGTGTAAGACTTACGGTTGAGTCAGCGTGCCCTCATGCATATTCATGGCACGCTGATGTCAAACCATTCAACTGCAGCCTCCGAGTAAGACTTATTAAGTCTTACATGGAGGATTAGTGAATCCGGGGGAGTGTTTTAATTGCCAGTAAATAAAATTTATACTTATAACTTAATGCATTACTGCTTTTGAAAATACATTTGAAGCAGTGAAATAGATGCACAAATCTGATGGTTAGAAAAAAATGCTGAGCATTATTGAACAGAATGTGGTGTTTAAACTGTCTCTGTTTGCAATTATTTGCTTTACATTTTATTTTACATTGTTTTCATTGTTTAATATTTTATGCACTAGTAGTTTCAAATGCTTTGCTCATATTCGCATGTTTTGAAAAGGTCATTTCTGCTTCCTATATGAAAATAGTGTCCATATTTTATTAATAATTATTAAATTGTAAAAATTGTAAATGAAATTAAATGTACAAGAATTTTATAACAGCACAATACCATACTTGAAAAAATAACTATGAAAACTATGTTTTTACCAGTGAGCAAATATTATGACAACAGAGTGCATGTTTACAACTACACTTGCCATAATACTTCAAATGTCATGCATAGGTGCTGTCTCAGTCCAGTGTTCTCTATCTTTGCCCACATATTTATCTAAGTATAACAGTACAGCTACTTTGAGCCTCATCTAAAGGAACAGCCCCAACACTTTGTGATGGTTAATTCACTGTATGCATCACCATGCTCTGATATGTGGCACCATTAACATGCATACCTATTAGCAAAGGATATAAAGTATGTATATACATCTCTTAAAATTCAGAAATAACTAACTTAACATTATTTCCTTACAGCAAGAGGTTCTCCCGTTCGATTCTCGGCTGGAGTGCGGGGAGTGCCTTCTGTGTGGAGTCTGCATGTCCTCCCCACAGTTGGGTGGGCATTCGAAAGACATGTGTAAATGTGCGTGCCTTCGTTGAATATTGAATGTCGAGCTGGCACCTTGGCATTCATCAAAATCTACTGCCAATCATTAGCGGACCGGAGTTCCGCTGTGGCGACCCCTAACCAGGAAAAGCCAAAAGACAACAACAACAACCACAAGGGCAAGCTAATATGTTAACAGCCATATGATATGAAGTCCCTCTTGCTTAACTGAATTAATATGAACAGCAACATAATGTTTTATTTTAATTATTTATTTATTTTTAACCAAGTGAATACACTGATCCTGGACCTTTCACAGGCATGACCTGGGAACAATGCGGGTAAACAAATACAAATACATTTGTAAGAGTTCTAGAGCATATGATTATTGTCAAAGTACAACATGAATAAGTAACAGATTATATTACAAACAATAGTAGCTTATACAGTAATTATGTATCAACAATTTTGAAGATATATTACATGTAAATAAACGGAGGCAATTTAATCTGAATTTTTACCCACTAAAAGCACAACAGTTGAGTACAATGTGCAAACAAATCTACTTAAATAGCTATTACTAAGACAAGAGAAAGAATGTGTCTTTAAAATACATATTAAAAAAAATGTATATATACATATATATAAAAAATTAGTTGAATGAGGTCATTTTGTTTGGGTTATATTTAAAATTAGAATTTTTCAAAATTAATTAGTTGTAATAATTTGAGGCAGTCATTTCTCCAAGAACAGTTATACATAAATTTCAATGACATGTCCATGAGAGAGTGATACAAGAAGGTTTTACAGGCTTTACAGGCTTGATTGATTGATTGATTTCATTTGTTGACCACGTAAATAAGCTAATCAATGAACAGACCCTTATCAGCCACAATCTGGACCAAAAGGCCATATGAATTTCAATTCTTACATTTCACATTGACGAAACTGTAGATATATACACACACACACACACACACACACACACACACACACACACACACACACACACACACACACACACACACATATACACACACACACACACACACACACCTCGCAGAACAGTTGTGCCAACACAGTAAAAGCAACAACTCATTGTTAAGTAAAAGCAGTACAATATCATAATAACACTCTTAGATTAAACAGCAGTTTCCCTATCAAGAATTATACAACACTACTAATTTAATAGAAGCTACAACCTTCTATAATTATAGCATTCCATCACTGAAACAGAAACACTATATTTCTTATTTAGTAGGTGAGGAGAGAGCATACGGTAGCACAGAATAAGAAATTAGTTTGTGTAGTTAGCCTGAAAACTGTACTAAAGACAGAGAATAAGATGAAAGTAAAAAGAAGACAGGGAGGTAATGACTGATACAACAGAATAAAGCTAGTTTTATACAATAAAACAGAAGTGTCAATGTAAGTGTGATGATGTGAGGTAGTGCCAGCTACACCAGGAGAAGTATGCCAGTGGATGTGTAACATATACCAGCATAGTTAGCTGGAGTTCTGTAAATAATTATATATAATTTGTATATCAAACTTATTTCTACAAGTGCTTGTGTTAAAATGTATTTGTAAAGTTGCATATGTTAAAAATGTACCAGCGGTGGCTCTTACTAGACAGAAAATAATTATACCTGCATGTCAGACTGTATTGTAACTGTTGAAATTAATATATTGTAACAGAGGATACTGGAAGAGAAGAGGTTAATCTCAGTCAAACTAACTTTGAAAAATAGTTTGAAACTAAATCACCCGGTTTAGGCCATAAAGATTGTATATCTTAGAGTTCTAATTGCAGCCAGAGATAAAACATTTGTGAAATCCAGGACTAGGAATCCTACTGTATTGTGCTTTGATGTGAACTAATTGTTACCCTGGAAGGGTGGAAGTTTTTTTGAAATAGTTTTATAGGTTCCAGATGCTATAACACATCTTAGAAAGTTCTGTGTGTGTATATTATGACACATATGTGCTAGATTCTGGCTCAGTTTGTAGTAAAGGGGGTAGTACGGGAGCCAGAAGTCAGGTGACCAGATGTATGCAATGTCATTCTGTAATCCAGCACTGAAATAATGTTTTAATACTAGATGAGACAAAGTCTCAGGGCAGTATATTTTTAAAATCTAACAAAGAAGGATCACTCACCCGCTTCATCTTGCCTTGCTTTAATAAGTAACCAGGGAATAGTAATTCTTTAGATCAGTCAGAAAAATAGAGTGAGGTTAGTTAAGTACTGCTTTTCTGCATCTGTGTGAATCTATTCATCTGTCATCTGTGTTCTGTTTAATATTTCTTGAAATTGAAACTCGAGTGTTTACTGTAAATGGATATTTAGTATTTTCATGTTCTTTTATTATTTATTATTAAATATATTTGAGCATTATATTGTGGTTGGTCTTTTAGAGAATATTTTAAACTTAGAGAGTACTTATATTTATTTGGTGGCACTGTGGCTGCTCCTGAAAGCCTTGCTGCATTGGTCAAACACTACAATTTGTATTTGTATTAATTTTACTCAGTATAATTTGGTACCCTTGTAAGATCCTTACAGCAGCTGGCTTTGGAGTGTTCTGGTGGCAGTATCTACCATTTAGTCTGAACAGAGGAGGCACAGCTGGTAAATCTGTGCCAACCTTTCCCAGATGTGTATGTCTGTGTGAAAATCAAATTTTAAATAGTGTGCGTGTCAGCTACTTGGAGCAGGGACACAAAGCACTGGTTTCACAGAGAGGGTGGTGGATGACTTGGCTTAAAACACTGTGCTGAGGACTCAACTCTACAGCTGTGTTCAGGGTGGAGTCTTATTTGGGGCCTGGTGACAGAGAGAGTAAACCCAGTCCCAGGATGGGAGCGTGTTCCCTGTGTATTCTTAAGGGAAATTGTGCTTGATGCAGAGAACTGCATCTGGAAATACTGTGTGTATTTATCATTGTTCCAAGTGAATGTCCCTGACTGGTGTCAGTGGTGAGGATTAAAGCTCCTTGATTATTGGCCAAGAGGAAGGGCATCACAGTGAGTACTGTAGGCCAAGGTAAAGGCTTAATACGAGTACTATTTATTTTTTATGTTCTGTCAGATGTATTACTTGCAAAAAAGGACCTCTAGGACAGGGACAATATTTTTATGAAATTAAAACTTATAAATAATCCCTGAAACAGTGGATATCATAAGTGTAATTTAGGTGTTCAGATAGTTTAATCCTGAAGTAAAGGTAGCTAGTTTCATTTCAAAAAGATCCCAGTAGGTTATTCCAATTTGCTGGGTAAACCATTCCAATGTTCTTCAATTCCACTAAGAGTACAACTACGGCATATGCAATGTGAGTGTTTCTTTTATGTTTTTTTTAGACTCCAGGGTGAGGTCCTTATGTATTTGATAGCATCTCAAACAGGCAGGTACCTATTATGTGTTAGACTGAAGGTTAGTCTAGATGGGAGAAAACTTGTCTGAGCAGGGACTGCTTGCAACTTATCTTTTTGTAAGCTGACACAAAGAAGTTCATATTTTGAGGTAATCGTAGAAATCTACAATTTTACTAATGGGAGTTTAAATCGGACAGATACTTTGATTTGTATTCGGGGCAATTATTGGAAGGCCACACGTAAGATATAATATAATACTTTAGTTTTATGTAATCGGGGTGGTATACGGAATCTATATAAGGACAAAAAAGAACTTATAATGCAAACTTTTATTAGTTTAATATGGTCTTTTATGATAGCTATGTCACTCTCTCTCTCTTTCTTTCTCTCTCTCTCTCACACACACACAAACACATGCACACACACACACACACACACACACACACACACACACACACACACACACACACACACACACACACACACACACACACAAATTGTGGTTATATCTATTTCTAAATTCAAAATAAAAACATCCTAAATTGTAAATGTTTAATATTTTGCAATACCTAAACATATGTTGAACATAACATGAACACTGAAGGAGAAAAAAACTGCACAGTTACATTGTAGATAATGTTTCAACATGGTTTCATAATTAATTTTAATTAATTATTGATTCTCTGACCTTTGCAGGACAACATTTGCCAGAAATGTTTTTCTCTGTACACAGAATCTCGTGTCAGCATTGCTACAGAAAGTTAGGCATTGCCTCTATGCAGGAAATGCATAACTTTAAGACAGCAGCCATTTGTAATGTGGCATTCAGCCTTATGAAAACCTACAAGGAAAAAAGATCAATAAGTCATTAAGCCAGCTATTAAAAGGCAGTGCTTAAAATCACTTTGCTATCTCTTAAAGAACAAGGACAGAAACAGATAATAGGAGCATACAACAATTTGGCCAAATATGGTTGCTGAATATTCACTTTCATTGCTCTGGGCTATACGTCTTCATGATGTTTCACACAACTACGGGTCCTGAGTATATAGTTACAAATCCTAAAATGCATGTACTGTACATCTCAATCACTGTCAAAAAAATGTTTAAGCTATAATTAGGCAAAGCTGAAAACATATTTGCATGTTTTCTATAATTTCCACATTCAAAAATGTCATTATTTTACAATTTTATGTAAAAAATGCTTGCTTCCTGAAGGTTACATTATTTAGCTTCATAGTTCCCTACCTTAGCTGCTTCTGACAGGATGCAAGCTTCATAAAATGCACTTTACTGCAGTCTTATCCAGCAAACACACCAATGCAGCAGAAATGAAAGACTTTAAAGCAAAAATATCAAATATGCAACTAGATAAGGATGACAATCATTGTTAAACAGCTGTAAGACCACCCCTTGTGTGTAGCCTTCAGATTAGTAGAAAGCAGATAGCATAAACTAAAACATAATAAACTGTTACCCGATCTGCTTCATGTGTCCACTATGTGATGCTGAGCAAGTCATTTAACCAGACAGTGCTCCCTGGTTACCACTGGAAGGGCACACTTGTGCACAGGGAGCTTAACCAGTCAACAAATGTCTAAAATGTTGTTGTTGTGTCTTTTGGCTTCTCCCGGTTAGGGGTCACCACAGCGGAACTCTGGTCCGCTAATGATTGGCAGTAGATTTTTACATGCCAAGTTGCTGGCCCTGATGCACAACCTCCAATGAAGGTACGCCCATTCATGCATGTCTCCACACAGAAGACACTCTAGCTGAGAATTGAACAGGACAATGTCTTACTGTGAGGTGACAATGCTACCGCAGCACCACCACCGCAGTCAACAAATGTCTAAAATAAGAATCAAAATTAAAATTAATGAGACAGAAAAAAAAACAGAAATTGTAACAATTATAACATAATATGGTGGGTGATAGCTTTGAGAATGGCACTGCAATGCACTATTTACATCTTCACTGCAGGTTGCCTGCCTTTATCTTAGAGAAAATACTTTATAGCTTGTAAAATGTAACAAATATATTAGTGTACCTTCAGGACCTCAGATCTATTTTTTGTTGCTTATTCCAGTGACCATCAAATTTCTCTCACATTTACCCTATTAGAGTCTATATCACTTAACTGAACATTTAATTCATCGAACCTTTATTCATAGACCACTATATGTCAAATGTAATTTCAGTGAATGACAAAATCTTTCCCAGGGTAATGAATCACTTGGCCAAAGGCACACCGGAAAACAAACCACAGAAATTAAAACCCACTCAGATGGGGGACTTAGCCTCCCACATCTTGCAATGTGAGGGGCTGTACCCCCACAACCCTGTACCTATACATACCAAATCCTAGATTGCACTACGGTGGGGAAAAGGGCAATGTTGTGGTGTTGGATAAGTGCTTCCTTACACTGGGAAATATTTTGTCGATCGCTGAAATGATGTTCCATATACAGTGGTCAATGAATAATGGTTTGATGAATTAAACTTTTGATTAAGTGATATAGACCCACCCTATTACACATTCATTCCTCAAGGGGTGACATCATTGTCATAGATGCAGTTGTAGAGACATTATTCCATTGGGGAATTAGCGGATTTCTTCTTAAGTCTTCTGTTTCTTCATTATTCATGGTTTCTGATGTTGTGTGGGAATACAATGCAAGAATACGATGTATTCCCATGTGACAGGGTATACAGGTGTACCACTCTGGGTGCTGTCTGATGACACCATGCGAGGGGAGGTCATGTGTGTACATGCATTTAATGGTATCAGTCATGCAGCTGTTAACATTTATCAGTTTTTCTTCTGCACACAGTGACACTAACATGGTTTTGTTTTGTTAGTCTGTACACAAATACACTTAAACCATTGTAGCAAGCAGTTTGATACAGTTTAAAAGTTAAAAAAAAATCTTTCTCTCTGTCTCTCTCTCTCTCTTTTTAACTAAAACCTGAGCACTGTAGCAATCCATGCAGGCAGGATGTAAACTGTAGCAAATGTTTGCTACACGTATAGCAAACAGTTGTTACAGCTTATACTCTGTTTGCATGGAGTGCTACAGTGCTCAGATTTTAGTTTCTGCTTGCTATAAATGTAGCAAACAGTTGCTACAGTTTATACTCTGCCTGTATGGAGCACTATGATGGTCATATTTTAGTTTAAAAAAATAATTCCTTATAAACTATAACAAATTGATGGCTACAATGTAGCAAGCAGATGTTACAATTTAGACCACATATAAAGTGCTACAGCACTCAGGTTTGATTACAAATGCAATATCATTTTTAAAAGCCAGTATTGCATTATGAATCATTAAGTGATTGCACCCCACTCCCCAAACTTTGTGCCCTGGGCAGTTGCCCTTTTTGATCCTCACTAGCTACACCACTGTTGACAGACACAAGTGTCTCCACACATGTTTCAGTGAATGGGGACCAACATACATACAGATATACTGCATTTGACAAATAGAGTAGTGTAATACGTATCCTACATCAGGCATCACAAAATAATGTTTGGTAAAAAATTCAGGTTATTGTATGCAAATAATATCTGTGAACATGTAAAGTAAAGTGAAAAATTCCTCTTACCTATATGTCTCTATAACTTCTTATTGCTAAGTATTACGGAATAGTGCTTTTGTAGGGCAGAAGATGACTACAATCTTTAGATTCTAAATAGATTTGTTAGCTGTATTAATTCAAGCAGCATATCTCAACTCTCCCTTTATATTAATTCCACTGAGAATACCATTTATCAATCGAGTATGTTTCTTTTTCATGAAACACCACACCACGTGATATCTGCCAATGTGTAAAATAAAGTAAAGAATATCTTTGCTTATATTTGCTATAACTTCGCAGTACTGCACATCAAAGTCATTTTCAGTCAAAATTACTTTATATGTGGATTTGCCATTGAATGGTACAGCAAATATTTATAAGCATTGAAAAAACTGAATCATTCCACTTGCTGATACCTTTACTATAATTTCTTAGCACCAGGCATCACCCAGTAGTATGCAGCAATCAAACCCATATTGCTGTGTACCACTTCTCCATTAAACAGTGTACCAATTGATATTTGCAAGAATATAAAACAGTGTGAAATATAAATGTTGCTTATGCTTGGCTACACAGTCTCACTATTCAGTGTCAGAAAATAAAATGTGCTAAGTGCATATAACCATTATAGCCTTCAGATAATAAGTAGATCTGTAGGCTGTATTAATTCTGGCATGTCCAGCACAGGTCTCTCTCCATACTAATTATATTAGGTGTAGAACTATATATCTCTAACAAAACTATGTTACTGTATGTTGCTTCTCTGTTGAACATTGCTACAAATGATACCTGCAACCATGTAACTAGTATCAAAATTCTTGTTTATATTTGCTATAACCTCTCAGCATCAAGAATCAGAATATCCACTGGCAAGACTTCCTTATTCTTAGTATCCAACTCTTCTTAGGGGATGATAATAAATTCCTAGGTCAGCTGACAGATGTCATCTTTCCAGGGTCTGTCCAGTGCCTCTTCCCAGTAAGTTATGCCTGATACACATCCCAAGGGATTTGCCCAGGGGGCTTTAACAGTATGCACCCAAAACACCTCAGATTGATCCATTGAATCCTGGAGAGCAAGTCCTGTACTCCAAGGTTGTTGTGGAATGTTGACCTCCTCACCTTGTCAGGGAGAGAGAGGGAGAGAGAGAGAGAGAGAGAGAAACTTAGACAGCATACAAATCAATCAAATTTCTCAGTTTATATCAGTGATCTCATTCTTTCACAGTCATTACCCAAACCCCATGCCACAGTTGAAGATATGGACCTAGACAACTTCATCCCATTACTTCAGCACTAAGATTGGTACAACAACTTCAGCACTAACACAGCTAGGCCCACCTACTGGTTCATCTAATGATCACCTCTACACTCACTTGTAAACAAGGCCCCAAAGTGCTTAAACTCTCCTATTTAAAGTAGTATGTCTCTTCATAGAGTAATCCACTATTTGTGAGAGAACCAAGATTTTGGATTTAGGAGCATTGCTTGTCACTCAAAACACTAGACACACAACACAGAACCACTCCAGTGTACAATGGAGGTCACTGTCACTTGAGGCCAAGAGGACATCATCTTCAAGTAACAGAGATGCAACCCTTATGGATCCCATTTGTTATATCAATAACAATTATAATGAATTTGTATTCATTTGTTTATATACTAACACCCTTACAATTAGTAACATTCGATTTGTGGGATGGTAGTTGTACCATTTACATTTGTTTTATTTCAGCCTATTTATGTACTTAATATATGTTTTTTATGTGTCATGTTTTTATGTGTTTTAATGATATAACAAATATCCTTAGTATAACATAGGATTTTATATATTTTTTTCTATTGCATTTACGTGACAGTATTTTTAAAGTAATGTATATAGTATGTCATTGTTATTTTCATCATTCATTTTCACCACTTTCTGCATTTGGAATTTCCACTTTAAGGACAGATTATTTCAATTATTGGTCATCTGTTTATCTAATTATGATTAAGGTTTTTTTTATATTTAAGTGAGGGTTTTGCATGTAAGTATGGTTCTGATGAAGTCTATTGATGAAAGCGCTTAACCATTTTTTCTGTGAATAAACTGTATTTCGTATTGGAGGACTTTGGCTGTGAGGTGTATTTTGTATTTGGATCGTTTGGCAGTGTTACACCTGTTTCGGCACCGTTTTTCTGTTCAATTGTATGTCATTGTTTACAGACTTCAATCTTCAACTGTTTGCCAGAAAACCACAAATTTTGTATGTTAGAGGCCAAAAATATAAGGCAAAAATATGGACATTCTGTGAAGATCTGGACAATTGAAAGGTATAACAACAGCTACTACAACATTATCTCTCTGACTTCTTGTCTGAATGTTCCCTTTCTACCCTAACCAGCACTCACACTGTCTCCCTATCCCTCCAGAAACAATTTTCTACATTCCACAAATTTACTTTAAACACATCAGATAATAGACTTAAAACTTCTACAACAAATAAAAAGTGACCCCCCCCCATATACAGACAGCCTGTATTCCTAGTTCATATACCACTGTAGGAACTTTGTTACAACTCTCCTGCAACACATTCTCAATCTCTGCCATTTCATTAAACAGTGAGGGACAAAATCCTGCATATGTACAAAAATGTCCCATTTATTCAATAAATAAAAGCAAATGTTCTGGTTCCAAAGTTTATTTAGTGTTGTTATCCAGTTTGTAAAAACAACTATAAGAAACATTCTGTCTTCAAACTCTATGGTGAGTCTGCCTAGACTTTTCCCTCAGGTCATGTACCCTGTCAGACCATTAAGCTTGTGTGTTCCCTTAACGTCACACTGAATATTTGGTCTTCTACTGCCATTATATGGGTGGATAACAGTGACAACAGAGGTTCCATATTCCTGCTGCACCTGCTGCCTGTTTATTAGTGTAGATTAACTAATTTGTACTAGATGTAGCTTGTGTTCAGATACTTACAAGACACTGCAGCAGAATAAGGCAGAAAGACACTGATGATATTCTTCAGGGACGGCATGAGCAGGGAACTCCCCGGTCCCCAAATGCCTTAGTGGGAGCTCTATCCTTCTGTATGTAACCCTTCTCTTCTCCTAAACGTGCTCTGCTTTCCCATCCATGACTTCTTGACTTAGCTCTGTCTATCCCTGCCTAAGGTGTTTCCTTATTCTCATTCATTTAAACACTGACAGTTTTGACTCACTAACACAAGACTATCATATCTTTTAACTACAAAAAACTTCTAATCTCATTTAAATGACAATTATATAAGGCTGAGGTATTTGCAAGGGAGCTTGGAGCCCCTGATAATCCACTCATTTGACACCCACCAATGTCTGAGTAATCCCAATCACTTATTAGGAGTCTGTAAACTAAGATACACTTATCTATTTAATTATTTAATTATTTTCCAGATACTGACCTGGTCCTGCTGATTGTTTTTAAAGTCGGCAGCTCGCGAAAAGTGGGTTCAACCCACTCCTTTCACCCTCACTGTGTTCGGACTCACTCTGCTCCCCTACCCACCCCCATTCCTACCTACCCCCCCATGTCTCTGAATTTATACTTATCTAGTCACTTCCTCTATCCGCACACCCAATCATATCCATCCACCCACATACATTCTACCACTAATTATTTCACTACAACCCTTACCGGATCGATCAAGGCCCGGGTTAACAACGACCGCTACCAGTACTGTTAGCCAACAGGGTGCTGGCGGAAATTGGGCTACTGTTGGCCAAAGGAGAAGAGGAGGGCGAAGGCATGCCCAAAGGCAGGAAGAGAAGAGGAAGGTTAGGAGTGTAGCAGTGAGGGTAGGAACTTTGAATGTTGGCAGTATGACTGATATAGGAAGACAGCTAGCTGATATGATGGAGAGAAGGAAGGTTGATATATTGTGCGTGCAAGAGACCAGATGGAAGGGAAGTAAGGCCAGGTGTTTAGGAAATGGGTTCAAATTGTTCTATCATGGTGTGGATGGCAGGAGAAATGGGGTAGGGGTTATAATAAAGGAACAATATGCCAAGAGTGTTTTAGACGTGAAGAGAGTGTCTGACAGAGTGATATTTATGAAGCTCGAAATTGATGATGTAATGATGAATGTTGTTAGTGCATATGCTCCACAAATTGGGTGTGCAATGGATGAGAAAGAGACATTTTGGAGTGAGCTGGATGAAGTTGTGGTGAGTGTACCCAAGGGTGAGAGACTAGTGATTGGAGCGGACTTTAATGGGCATGTTGGTGAAGTGAACAGAGGGGATGAGGAAGTGATGGATAGGTATGGTGTTAAGAAGAGGAATGCAGAAGGTCAGATGATTGTGGATTTTGCGAAAAGGATGGACATGGCTGTGGTGAATACATATTTTAAGAAGAGGGAGGAGCATAGGGTGACGTACAAGAGTGGAGGAAGATGCACAGGTGGATTATATCCTATGTCGGAGGGCCAGTCTGAAGGAGATTGGAGACTGTAAAGTGGTGGCAGGGGAAAGTGTAGTTAAGCAGCATAGAATGGTGGTCTGTAGGATGACGTTGGTGATCAAGAAGAGGAGGAGGAGTGTAAAAGCAGTGCCAAGGATTAAATGGTGGAAGTTAAAAAAGGGTGATTGTGAAGTGGAGTTTAGGGAAGAGTTAAGACAGGCACTGGGAGGCAGTGGAGAGTTACCGAATAGCTGGGTAACTACAGCAGAACTAGTAAGGGAGACTGCTAGAAAGGTGCTTGGTGTGACATCTGGACAGAGGAAGGAGGACAAGGAGACCTGGTGGTGGAATGAGGAAGTACAGGAGAGTATACAGAGGAAGAGGCTGGCGAAGAAGAAGTGGGATTGTCAGAGAGATGAAGAAAGTAGACAGGAATATAAGGAGATGAGGCGCATGGCAAAGAGAGAGGTGGCGAAAGCTAAGGATAAGGCATATGGAGAGTTGTATGAGAGATTGGACACTAAAGAGGGAGAAAAGGACCTGTACTGATTGACTAGACAGAGGGACAGAGCTGGGAAAGATGTGCAGCAAGTAAGGGTGATAAAGGATAGTGAGGGAAAGGTACTCACAAGAGAGGAGAGTGTGTTGAGTAGATGGAAAGAGTATTTTGAGAGGCTGATGAATGAAGAGAATGAGAGAGAGAGAAGGTTGGATGATGTGGGGATAGTGAATCAGGAAGTGAAACAGATTAGCAAGGAGGAAGTAAGGACAGCTATGAAGAGGATGAAGAATGGAAATGCTGTTGGCCCAGATGACATCCCAATGGAAGCATGGAGGTGCTTAGGAGAAATGGCACTGGAATTTTTAACTAGATTGTTTAATGAAATTTTAGAAAGTCAGAGGATGCCTGAGGAGTGGAGAAAAAGTGTTTTGGCACCTATCTTTAAGAATAAGGGTGATGTGCAGAGCTGCAGTAACTACAGAAGGATACAATTGATCAGTCACAGCTTGACGTTAAGGGAAAGAGTAGTAGAAGCTAGGTTAAGAAGGGAGGTGATGATTAGTGATCAGCAGTATGGTTTCATGCCAGGAAAGAGCACTACAGATGCAATGTTTGCTCTGAGAGAGTTATTGGAGAAATACAAGAGAAGGTCAGAAGGAGTTGCATTGTGTCTTTGTAGACTTGGAGAAAGCATATGACAGGGTGCCTAGAGAAGAGTTGTGGTATTGTATGAGGAAGTCAGGAGTGGCAGAGAAGTATATAAGAGTGGTACAGGATATGTACGAGGGTAGTGTGACAGTGGTGAAGACTGCAGTGGGAGTGACAGATCCATTTAAGGTGGAGGTGGGATTACATCAAGGATCAGCTCTGAGTCCTTTCTTATTTGCAGTGGTGATGGACAGGTTGACAGATGAGATCAGACAGGAGGCCCCGTGGACTATGATGTTTGCAGATGACATTGTGATCTGTAGTGAGAGTAGGAATCAGGTTGAGGAGACTCTGGAGAGGTGGAGATATGCTCTAGAGAGCAGAGGAATGAAGGTCAGCAGGGCTAAGACAGAATATATGTGTGTAAATGAGAGGGAGGTTAGAGGAATGGTGAGGATGCAGAGAGTAGAGTTGGTAAAGGTGGACGAGTTTAAGTACTTGGGATCAACAGTTCAGAGTAATGGTGAATGTGGAAGAAGGGTGAAGAAGAGAGTACAGGCAGGGTGGAATGGGTGGAGGAGAGTGTCAGGAGTGATTTGTGACAGACAGGTACCAGTAAGAGTGAAAGGGAATGTCTACAAAAAGGTAGTGAGATCAGCTATGTTATATGGGTTGGAGACAGTGGCATTGACAAAAAGGCAGGAGTCAGAGCTGGATGTGGCAGAGTTAAAGATGTTAAGATTTGTACTCGGTGTGACTAGGATGGATAGGATTAGGTATCAGTATATTAGAGGGTCAGCTCATGTTGGGCAGTTTGGAGACAAAGCAAGAGAGACAAGATTGCGTTGGTTTGGACATGTGCTGAGGAGGGATGATGGGTATATTGGGAGAAAGATGCTAAGGATGGAGCTGCCAGGTAAGAGGAAAAGAGGAAGGCCTAAGATAAGGTTTATGGACGTGGTGAGAGAGGACATGCAGGCGGTTGGTGTGACAGAGCATGATGCAGAGAATAGGATGAAATGGAAAGAGATGATCCACTGTGGCGACCCCTAATGGGAACAGCCGAAAGAAGATGATGATGACCCCTCCACACCTGCTTACTAATATAAACAGTTCCTACTATCCAAAATGCCTTTTGCTAAAAAAAACCCTTTTACAAATAAAGCCAACACCTCACAACTCCTGATGTAAATTCTAACAATCACTCTACTACTCTTAACCACTGTAGCTCACTTTACCTCCAATCACATCCACCTAAACTAATCCACCTCCTCTTAGTCCACCTCCAGTTACTACCACCCAACACTGACACCAGTTAACTTGAATATATCTGTGACATAACAATACTTCAACATATGCAGGTTTCCCTTCTCCCTCATCCTAAAATTTCCAGTATCTCTCAGCTTTATGACAAACAAATAGCCAAATTCCTTAAAACTACAGTCAGCTTAGTTAACAAACTGTCCCTTAGTGGTAACATTCACCTAAATCCTGGCCCAACATATAGTCCATGTAGATCACCCACTAAAACTATCATACACTCACAACCCCCCCCAAACTACAACCATCCCTATTAGGATCCAATCTGATATCCTTCTATTAAATATTAACATAATAAGCATAAACAATAAAGTCCATGAACTGCATGCCAATCTCTCCCTTTATACTCCAGATATTGTACTTCTCACCGAAACGTGGTTAAAGCCTTCCATAGCCAACAATGAAATACTACCCCAGGATATAACATCATACGTACATACAGACTTGCTAAAAAGAGGAAGGTGTAACCCTACGTTTCAAAGTCCGTCTCTCCATAGTATCTTTAGATGAAAAAACTTCAAGCCCAATAATGCCAAAGTTATATCCATCAAACTAAAGGTAAACCCCAGAAAGCATATATATATATATATATATATATATATATATATATATATATATATATATACATATAAATAAAATAGGTATCTATATGCCCCAGGGGGTAATGCACAAGCCTTAGAAAACATACTAGACTGGTGTAGTACAACACTACCTCAGGAGACTATTATTATAGGTGATTTCAATATTGACTGGTTAGACTGCATCTCACCGTACCCCAGAAATTACATAAACCTGCACGGCTTCACACAACATATCCAGACACACACACTAGAATCAATAAGCCAAGTAACAAACATTCCTCCCTAGACTTTGTTGTTTATCTTTCAGCTTTTTCCCTGGTAAGGGGTCGCCACAGCGGAACTCCGGACCGCTAATGATTGGCAGTAGATTTTTACAAAACGCTTTGGTGCCAGCTCGACGCTCAACCTTCAACAAAGACACGCCCATTTACGCACGCATGTCTTTCGAACGCTACCCAACCGTGGGTAGGACATGCAGACTCCACGCAGAAGGCACTCCCAAGCCAAGCCGAGAATCAAACGGGAGAACCTCTTGCTGTGAGGTAACAACGCTACCACCGTACCACCTCCCTAGACTGAATACCAATAAATAGGGCTGAACTATACTGTTATTTTGGCTGTCTGCCAGACAGTCTCAGCGACCACTACCCAATCTATCTACTGAGGAACCGTGCCAATCTACCTAAACAAACAACATTTAAACAAGTAAGAAACAAAAAACACCTACACCCCACTAACCTTATAGATATACTCAAACACTGTAACTGGACACCCCTGAAAATTCTACCCCTACAGGATGCAATTGACTACTTTAACTCTACCTTCCTATCTATACTAAACTCTCAAGCCCCTAGAAGAAATACACGTCAACTCAAATCACACCCCATGGTTAACAAAAGAAACACTGTCAATTCTTAAATCCAGAGACAAGGCATGAGTAACATGGAACAAAACAAAGTCCCAACCCACCCTACTATACTACTGGGAACTTAGAAATAAAGCAAAACAGCAAATTAAAAAAGACAAATTAAATTACTACACTGAGATACAAACAAAGCCTCTCAATAATCCTCAAAAATTCTAGTCAGCTATAAATAATATTCTTCGACCAGGCAAAATCAGGACACCTCCTCCTAATACTACTAATACCTTTGAAGATATGGCTACCCTATTCAATAAATACATTACTGAAACAATACTAGCTTTGGCCAGCAACCAAACCCCCTAAGTAACCTCAACTCCCCCTACCTCTGAATCTCCCAACACAAAATCCAACTTCTCCCTGCAACCTGTACCTACATAGACAATCCAAAAACTACTTAAGAAGCTAAAACCCCCCACTTTCACTGCAGATAACTTGCCTGCTGAGTTCCTAAAACTAACATCAGAATGTATAGCCTATTCTGTATCAACTCTTATCAACAGATCCATAGCTGAACATAAGGTCCCTGCCATTTGCAAAATTTCACACATTATACCTCTCCTTAAGGTAGGCTCATCAACAGAACTCACCAACAACCAACCCATCGCAATATTATCACCCCTATCCAAAATTCTAGAGAGGGTCATTCATATGCAAGTCTCTTATTACCTGCATGCCCACAAACTACTAACCAACATGCAGCATGGCTTCCATACATTTCACAGTACATCTGCGGCTCAAATGGCATTTATCATCACTGTCAGCTATCATAGGAATAATAACAACTATCCTCCATCTTTCTTGACCTATCAAAAGCCTTTGATATGGTTTCCCATAGTAAACTACTAAATGTACTTTCCAAACTAAACTTTTGCCACAGTACTCATGCCTGGTTCTCAGACTAACTGACTGGTCACCAACAAGCAGTCTGTTGGCAACACACTTTATCACCTCTACTACCAGTGACAATGGGTGTCACCCAAGGCTCAATCACAGGTCTATTACTCTTTTCTATATTTACTAATAAGCTACACATTTCATTCCCACAAGCCTCTTTCATCCAATATACAGATGATTCAACAGTAATATGTGTCACTCCCACAATGCAAGAACTACATACCTTTACTCAACAATCCTTCCTAGCAGTTGAAACCTGGCTTACTAATGCACAGCTAATTTTAAATCACAAAAAAACAAAACTCATGATATCCCAACCCACTAAATCAACCTTAACCTCTAATACTTTTAATATTAGGTCACTAAACAACACCATTATCTCCCCAACTACACACACCAAACTCGTAGGTGTTGAAATGTACAGCAACTTAAAGTTCAACATTCCTATTTCTCAAACAGTTAAAAAAGTACACAAAAAATAGGAACCCTATACAGAAACAAACACTACTTCTTCAAAAATACTAAAGCTACCATTGCCCAATCCCACCTAATCTCAACTCTCCTATATGCAGCCTCCATACTCGCAAACCTAAAGAAATCTGAGCTCGCAAAACATTAATCCTGCTATAACAAAATTGCCAGATTCACTTCAAACTTACCAGCTAGAGCCCACTGCTATGATGCTCTCAAACAACTCAACTGGCTTGAGCTCCCACACCTCCATCATTACAGCCAGTTAACTATGGCCCACAAAATACTATATGAACCTGAAAAAATACCTGCCCTACAAACCTTAGTTCAACCCTATACCACCAATAGAACATTAAGATCCACTAACAAACATCATATAAAAATCAGCATAAGCAAAAAACAAGCAGGGGACTCCCTTTTCTCGAATTATATTAGAAAAATCTGAAATGCTCTACCAGAAAACATTACATCTGCTGTCCACTTTAAATCAACCTGAAAAAATACCTATTAAACAAATGGCTGTGCCCTTGTTCTGCCTCTGACTGACCTCTCTCCTATCACCACTAACTTGATCTGAGCTAACCACAACCACTAGTCCTAGCTATTTCATAGGCCCTAGCATACTAACACCACTCAAACTACTGGTTTTAAAAGCCGAGGACATTCAGAATAAACATAACCACTTATTCTCTTCAGCTATTGCCTAGGAAAGACATCATGTAGTAAAAAAAACTCTAATGCTGTTGTAGTGCTTATTCCTATGAAAAATGTGTTGTAATGTTCTGATTCTTATACTAAGGTATTAATTACAAATGTTAGTGTTGCAGACTGTGTACAGTCTGATCTTGCAAAGATACTATGCAGAAAGACTAAATGCTAACTGTATGTAAACTACCTGTATGTAAAATAACTGTATGTAATCCACTGATATATGTTACCTCTGTTCATCTTGTTTCATGTAGAGCTTTTCTTCCCAGGCCTATGCTGAAAATGGACATGTGCCCATTCAGACTTTCCCAGTAAACAAATGTAAAATAAAATAAAATAAAAATAAAATGTGTAATTATTTGCTTTTAATGACTAGGAGAGTCCATCTCAGTAAATGTCCTACTTTTAGGTAAAAGCTTAGAAAGAAAAAATATATTTTTATATGACAGCATAAAATAAACATATATTTGATTATTATAATAAATAGAATAAAACATATATATCTTATATGCTTATTACAGCTTAAGAATACAAAAGCAATAAAAAAGCACCAAAAAACCAAGAAGTAAAAAGACATATTCTGCTTTGTGTTTTGTCAATAAAGACTTTTATCGCTTGTTGGTCCTAGTTTCCTCGCTGGTGGACGTTTTTTACTTCTTAGTTTAAGAATACAATTTACATAAATATAGACAGCATCAAAATATTTCATGCAACAAGCACAATGTTAAAGTTCAGTTTTAAGGTATCAAATGAGTTACTATGTTGCAGTCTTAAAAACTCTTTGTTACTTTTGAAAGTAAGAAAGAGTGTGAAATTTTATAGAGCCATTAAGTGATTGTGAGTACTTAATCACAGCTTGTAAACTGTCAAATGATTCAGTACCCCTATAAGTTGGCACCGAGGGCAACCAAATCTTCTGCCCCATCCTTCCTATGATTCAAGACAGACCATACTCAAAAAACATTCCTTAAGCTATACCAACCTCTTCAAACTCCACCCCTTTTCGAGTGGTCGCACCTTCTGATATAGCTCCTGGCCATTCGTCTGTACCACAAACATATATTAACACAGGTTATACACACGCATCAATAGTAATTGCAAACTTGTGTTTATCAAGCATTTTAGTAACACTAAACTGTGGCAGGAGTGACTATTGCATATACTTCCCATTCAGTACAGATCAACAATATTTGACATGGCTGTTGTCCATTTTGGGTGATTCCCCACCAGTAAACCATCTAAATACTATTGTATTTTCTTTGAAGCCTATCTTGGTATTGCCAGCTTTCTGATTTGCTAGACCAGCCACTCTGCCACTTGACCAATAAGACTGCCATTTCCTTCATTTAAGAATTTCTACCGCCTACATCTTCTTTGTGAAAAAGTTCCCCACTTATACTACTGAAATTAAGTAATACTCATGGTTGCTTGCTGGATCAAAAAAAAAAAAACATGAGATCTGTCACTTATAATCCATGGATGTTGTCATGCTCTGGAACATGTTCTACTACCAATACAAGGCTTTAGTTTTGCCACTCATATGTGTTACCTTTATATCTGGCCTTTTTTTAAATTTGAATAATAATGATTTTTTTCTGAAAATATATAGCTTTAGCCAGTGCTTTGGGAAGTATGTTCTTTGATGAACAACCCAATAATATGCTTAGGACAAGTGAATTGTTCAAAGTCACATAGTCAGCAAATGGAGGCTAAGGGTCTCAAACCCTGAGCAGCACGATGGAGCATGTCAGTAGCTCATCTGTACTAAACTACCAGGCCTTCACTAGGCTGCAGTAAATAAGATTCAAGTAAAGAAAATGTGTGATGCTTTATATTGTCACAACTTGTCATCTTATAATATGAGCAAGAGTGGTAACAATTATAAGTGTGGTGTAATAGACTATGCCTATTTCTCCATCAACTCTAATAGTCATAAAATTTTAAAAATCTACTACATAAGGTTTTGCATTTCAGTTTGTTCTGCCAAACAAATAATGCATTAGTTTTCTGTTACACATCACATGTGAAAACTAATACATTTAAAGCTGGACTGGAAGTATTCCAAATAATGTTAATAAAATATAATTTTCCTAGAGGATTATTTAGAGTTATATGCAGATACAATGATGAAGCCTTTATGTGTTAGCGTTAAGCAAGCTATACATACATATTAAGATTTTAATAGGTCCATTCACAATCCCATGATAATTGTTCATGATATATGGTGAGAGGAAATATTACGACATTCAGAAGACTTAGGTGTAAAACTGCATAAAATACTTCAATGAAATTATAAATTGTTTTCTGATTGTTGGCTCTCAAATGAGTAAGGCTGGAAAACATCTTACAAAACCTGGATTTTTTTTTTTATTTGTGTAGAGGGAAGTGAATGAAAAATAGAACCAAAGATCAATGAGGTATGTAATTAAAATTCAAGGGCATTCTTACAATAAGCCTTATTACTGACTGTCTCTGTGTACCATATCCCAGGAAATTTTGTAAAGAGCATCTTTTCCATCTGCCTCACAGAGGTAATAACATAAATCAGGAAAACTGCACTTTGCAGGTTCTGACAACAGATGTAAAATGTATGCCTTTTTAATCTGCAGTCTGAGCAATGATACATTAACATATTACTCATATCACAGCTGAAAAGAAAGCGTTATTCTAGGCAAAAAAGACATTTACCAAAACAAATGTAAAGATTAACATGCTGAGACCATAGTGATGTTTATAAGTGTGATTTTCAATAGATGAAGGTATGACTGGAACTGACATTCTGCACAGATGCATACATATAGATACACACACACACACATGCATACACGCGTGCACTCCCATTCTAACATGTATATGTAAATTTATTTTATTTACTTGCTTTTATTTACCAGGAAAGTCTGTCTGAGAACTGAGATACCCATTTTAAGCAGAAGCCTAGGGAGAATATCTCTAAACCTCTTAGTGCAAGAAATCTGGGCAAAGCCAGACAAAACAGGGGGACAAAGACTCAAAAATAGGGACAGATTTTAAATATTGCTAGAATAGTAGCATTTGTTTTAACATACATTTTTCTGAAGGATATGAAGTCTGAAACTGAAATGTATGTTATTATTTAGTGACTTCAGTCTTCAGATCATTCCAGTGATTTGCCAGAAAACCACACATTTTATGAGGAACAGACCAGAAATATGAGGCAAAAATCTGGACATTTCTCAAAAATCTGGACAGTTGAAAGATAAAACCTCCAAAACAAGGATAGAACTACACTTCTGACAATTCAAAATAAAACAGTCAACAAACATTATTTACAAAGTATTTCAAAACAAACAGTCAACAAATACTATTTACAAAGCATATCAGATTAAGGAAATGCATGTTTTCAATATTGTGAGTAGAATCAAAAATACTGTATTAATTCACCTATATTGTATCCATAGTAGACAGAGTTAAGATTGCATACTTCAGACTGTAGGTATGGTACAGTTGCATAGTTTACAAGTTGTCAGGTGACATTTTTGGTCGGATTTGAATTGTTGCAGGTTATTTAACAGCCTAATGTGGTTTGGAAGTTGGTTCCATGCCTTGGATCTTGTGAATGAGAATAGCAAGTCACCGTAATAGTTAGATTTATTAGCAAAGGTTAGTTTAAGTTATAAGGATATTAGGGTTATATTTGGTATATGCCATTGGATGAGATTTGACAGCAAAGGTGCTATAAATGCATGATGAAGTACTTTGTGCTGTGAGCAGCTGGGAGAGGGTAATATGTTGAGGAAGTTCTGAGCACCATGCAGTGATGGCAGTGGTTTGAGAGGCTGCAGACAAATTTGGTGATTTTGTTGTGAGTGCTTTCTAGTTTGTGTTTGGTGGAAGAACTGAGATTTGTGAATATGTAGGAGAACAGGAAGGAGAAGGGTGGTGGCAGCTATTTTTTACTATGATCACTCAGCAGGTGCTTTGCTCTGTAAAGAGAGTCTAGTTTGCAGTGCATCTTTTTGACTGCATTGTCAATGTGCAGATCAAGTTTTAACTTGCTGTCAATAATAACTCCAAGTAATTTTGTCTTGGTGACATTTTCAATTATTATCTTGTATGAGGAGATAATATTAAGGTCAATGTTGTTTTGATTTATGTTTTTGGAAGGAGTAGAATTTGTTTTTGTTGGAGTTTAAGGGCAGCTGAGACTTATTTAGCCAATTTGCTATAGAGGTGAAAGCTTCCATTGTGACATTTTTTAATGTGGGATGATTTGGGGATTTGGGCTGAACTAAAGTTGCGTCGTCAGCATATTGTATTAGAGAGGTGAATTTTCAATCCTTGTGCATATCATTAATGAAGATATTGAAAAGTATTGACCTATGTGTGTGGCTACATGCGTCTACTTTGATAGACCAAATTTACACTTACCCGAACTGCAGATTACCAAGACCACAGCACCGAAATTGCAATAAACTGAACCACCACATTACCACATTTTTTTTACAGGGAAAGAAGACACTTGGCCAAAAGTTAGCAAAATAACACACCAAAGTATGTCAAACCCACCCAGATGAGAGGGGGTTATGCCCCCCACACCCCTCCTAACTAAATATACCAAACTCCTGGATCACACTACAGAGGGGAAAAGGGCAAATTTCTCCATGTTGGCCAAGTGTCGCCATTCCCTGTTAAAAAAAAAAAAATCGGTAATGTTCGGGTTCGACTTATTGAAAGTTTGGTGTTGCCATCTCTGGAATTTGCAATTCATGTAAGTGTAAATTCGGTCTACCAAAGTAAATGCATAACTATATATATATATATATATATATATATATATATATATATATATATATATATATATATATATATATATATATATATATATATATATATATATGTGTGTGTGTGTGTGTGTGTGTGTATAGGATCTACTTTACTTGCCCGAATGGCCATTTCACCGACACTCACTAGATCAAGACCATATTACTGACAAAACACTTCACCAATGATTCACTCGACCAACGTGCACTTCACAGACAATCACGAAGCTGACTCTCAAATTACCGACAACTCCAATATTCACATAACCTTCAAAACCTCTATTACCCTATTTCTGTCATTGCGGAAACCTCACACTGTGCAAACACATACTCTACCAAGTCCAATAGCATATGGAGGAGCAAAGTATCCATCTTGGACTGTAAACAAACAGCACCTCCCATTTGAATAGTCAATCTTTATTCCATATAGAGGAAGCCATACGTACTGTATGTTACAACATCCCTGGTAATATTCAACAGGTGTCACACCTCCTTTTCATGGCAGCATAAATGAGCAATGGACAGTAACATGGAAGGCACCATTCATTCCATTTCAAGTACACATCATCACAAAAACACAAAACACTGCAATAACACTGAACTGTGTAATATGGGAATACAACACTGTGGCCATAAGGCTTACCCCACTCAAACATAATACACTCTATTCGCATTTTCAGCAATTTAGCAATCTTCTTCTTCTGGCTTTTCCCAGTTAGGGGTCACCACAGTGGATCACCTGTCCGCTCATGATTGGCAGTGGAGTTTTATGGTGTCAAGTTGCCAGCCTGTTGCCCAACCTTCCACAGAAGACACACACATGCACGCACTCACACCTAGGGCCAATTTATAGTGTCCAATCCACCTACAGCATGTCTTTGGGATGTGGGTGGAAACCGAAGCACCCAGAGGAAACCCACGCAACCACATGGAGGACATGCAGACTCTGCACAGAAAGCACCCCAGCAGAGGATCGAACCAGAGAACCTCTTGCTGTGAGGTGGCAACGCTAACTGCTGCACCACCGTGGCCACCCATTTTCAGCAATTTAGCAATAGCCTTTACAAATTCTACTGTACTGTACTCTTCCTTGTTACTCAGCACAGTATGGAATTGTGCATGCCTTTGAAGTAACCTCCGTTTCTTGGATGAAGGAAGGAAACCGTCAGCCATCCTCACACATAACTCGTCAACTCTGTCTTGTTCCCTAGCCAAAGTAAATTTAAACCACTTGCACAAGTCCCCAATAAACATTTTAACATCCTGTGCCACGTTTCTACAGAATTCTACGTACGTGGCAAAAACAGTTCATTACGGTCAGAAATGTTCCAAAATGAGATCAGGAACAAAGGGGGAACCTAACTGAAGCAGACGTTCTAGTACTAAACTTTCTTAGCCTACCATGTACATACCAGTCCATAAAGTATTTCACCAGTTCACGTCGTTCTACAGGAAATGAGTCCTTCAATTGCTGAAAGGTTTCCACAACTTCAGATTCCTTTAGGAAAGCTAAGGCCAGTAATGATTTCACACACAACTGAAAGCTCATGTCAGTGTTATATAATGGTGCTAGTCCTAACGCTTGGACCTTTCGCCACACATTTTGTACAAAATTAAACAGGCATCCTTCAGACTGAGCCCCTGTGACATTAACTCTAATGCTTTTTAAAGCTGCCACTTCAAAGTCACACAATATAAAATATACATAACTTTCCAAGCCGTGTGTACTAAGTAGATAGAATACACAATGCCACAGATAATTATAGCACTTTAGAGACTTTCTATTCATCAAAGCAAACAGTAATGGCACAGCTTTATTGTATAAACCATATTTGACCAGTCCATGTATGCTGTACAGTTGTCAGCATGTCACTCCCTTTTGGAAGAATACACCGTCCATCATCCAGATGGACACCCTACTCATATTGTACAGGTTATTGACTGTTGTGAATGCATACACTACAGTGTCTGTGGCTGTGTCAGCCATACGTTTATATATGAATGAGCCTGATTTTAATGGGTAGTCACTACAGTTAATGGTCATCAAACTGACGTCATGAGACTGTTTACCAATATTTGCTCTAATGTGAACCCTGCCTATTTGCTGTAGGAGAGCCTTTCTACTCAGAATGCTGTGGATTGTATTTAGGGATGTGGATGCCATAGTGTCATCTATGACTAAGCATGGTGTATCCCTACTATATTTGGCCCTAACTTTGATGTCACAACAAAGTGCATAACATTCCACTTCAGCAGGATCACCACAGTGCTGATGTGGAATGGACTTTAGCAGTTGCTCACCTTCTGCAACTAACATTGTCACCACTCTGCCTTTGCATTTAAGAGACTTCTTGTCTTTGCAGCCCCAATAATGCTTACATCCTTTGCTCTGTTCAAGATGATACAAATAACCCTTTTTAGTGCCAGCATTTCCTTAGTTGTCTGCGAGGAAACCACATTATACACATCTCCAATGACTCCTGGACCTGTTTCCATTATTTCCGCCATGATTATGTGGTAGCGAGTATATTTAATTAAAGGGATAGTGCTAATTTTATAGCCCTGGGTTGAACTCTATGCAGACATAAACTGTCTATTTATATGGCAATCGGGCATACGTAAGTCAGCCAAGTGAATCATCGGTGAAGTGATTTGTCTTTTAACTATATTTTTGATAAAAATATATTCCTATAAGCCCTGATCACACATGAGATCAAAATAAACAAACGCATTGCTAAACAAAGTATGGAACAAAAGTTACAATTAACAGTGAATTGTTTTCATATAATACATTTTTAATGTATGAACACTGTTTGTAGATTATTAGGGTGTGGTTAATTCTGCAAGTGAACCAGTCTTTACCATTTAAGAGGCGAATAACATGAGGTGATTAAAAAGCAAAACAACAAGAAATGAATCTTTAATCAAATTACTCATTTTCATTCAGTTTATTTTTGAATTGACACTAACGCACATTACTGAGACAGCAGAAACAAAAACTGCAATATTTCATATAATGTGGCTTCTCAAAGGACTCCCCTGTTGTTAGCTTATCCTTATGGAAAGCATATGCAGCTAAACAAGAATACTATGATAGCATCTGTAGAATATACATTAAGGAAGAGATAGTAACAATTGTCACAGAAATTACATTCGTAATGGAATAGACATGGAAAACAGAATGGAACAAAAACATTAACTAAAGTTCTGAACCATTCTTCCTTTTTCTGTATGTACATGCTGGCCAAAGCCGTATTTAAGAACCTCATGGAACTTGCATTTGGTTTGAACAAGCATGAGAAGTAGGCAAAGCTTTGCACACAATATTCTAATTAATGCAGTTATGTAAACAAATGACTCCGCAGATGCCGATATGGAAGTAATGTACTGCAGATGGAATCAACCAATTATTCAACATTTTATAACCATCATGGCTACAGATATACACCATGGGTTTATAGCACTTAAAAACAACTAATAAAAAAATAGTGCACCAAGAATTTTTTTATAACAATTGTATAAGATGCAATATTTTGTAGTATGTACAATATATTACTTTACTTTTAGGCAGAATGTAGATTAAGCAAACATGGTGCCAGTAGGTGCATGCTGAGTATTTAAAGTAATGAACACACTGGGATGTTTCCATCAGTAAACCATGGAGCTGTTTACATTAACTCTGTGTGCGTGGCAGGTTGAAGGTGCTCTTAATCTCTGTATATAAAACATTTTGTTCTACAAAAAGCATCAGAGAATGTTTCACTGATACATCTTTTTGTTATCGGAACAACAAGCACTAGTTTCTTTACTGTTCTTGTTCCTCTAGGCAGTTCATATTCTCTTAGAAAGTCGAAGAAATGCTTGCAATGACCATTTTGGAACTTGGTGGTGGCTGTCCTCAGTTATCTATACTCTAACATTTGGCTTGGATCACTGGTTGGGAAACAGCAGTGATGTCCATGCCTGTGGTCAACTAGCTTTTGAACACACACACACACACACACACACACACACACACACACACACACACACACACACACACACACACACATAAAGTGTATAGATAGACTGCAGTCTGACTTTTATCTATCTTACTTACTTCATGCTGAACATGCACTCACTAAATCAGACTTTTACATAGTTAAATGTCACTGTATTTATATCAAGAAAGTGCATCACTTCACACTTAGCCAGAGGTAGATACGGTGCTCCTGCTCTCTGTCCCTAATGTTCAGCCTATACGGTATACTTCTTTTTTAGTTTTATGATGCAATGGGCAGTATTGTAGTAACCAAACATTTAATTCTTATAGGCCACCTTGCAGAGTTGCTTGCTTTTGTTATATGACTTTGAATTAGGTCAGTATCATTGACAGACATTCTGATGCTTTTCACACTGAGAGTACTACCCCCTGAAGAACCCCTGAGGTCAGTATTATTGAGAGACATTCTGATGCTTTTCACACTGAGAGTACTACCCCCTGAAGAACCCCTGAGATCAGTATCATTGACAGACATTCTGATGCTTTTCACACTGAGAGTACTACCCCCTGAGGAACCCCCGAGGTCAGTATTATTGATAGACATTATGATGCTTTTCACACTGACAGTACTACCCCCTGAAGAACCCGAGGTCAGTATCATTGACAGACATTCTGATGCTTTTTACACTGAGAGTACTACCCCCTAAAGAACCCCTGAGGTCAGTTTCATTGGCAGACGTTCTGATGCTTTTCACACTGAGAGTGCTACCTCCTGAAGAACCCCTGAGGTCAGTATCATTGACAGACATTCTGATGCTTTTCACACTGAGAGTACTACCCCCTGAGGAATCCCCAAGGTGAGTATCATTGATAGACATTCTGATGCTTTTCACACTGAGAGTACTACCCCCTGAAGAACCCGAGGTCAGTATCATTGACAGACATTCTGATGCTTTTCACACTGAGAGTACTACCCCCTAAAGAACCCCTGAGGTCAGTATCATTGACAGACATTCTGATGCTTTTCACAGTGAGAGTACTACCTCCTGAAGAACCCCTGAGGTAAGTATCATTGACAGACATTCTGATGCTTTTCACAGTGAGAGTACTACCCCCTGAAGAACCCCTGAGGTCAGTATCATTCACAGACATTCTGATGCTTTTCACAGTGAGAGTACTACCCCCTGAAGAACCCCTGATGTCAGTATCATTGACAGACAATATGATGCTTTTCACACTGAGTACCACCCCCTGAAGAACCCCTGAGGTCAGTATCATTGACAAATATTATGATGCTTTTCACAGTGAGAGTGCTACCTCCTGAAGAACTCCTGAGGTCAGTATCACTGACAGACATTCTGATGCTTTTCACACAGAGTACTACCCCCTGAAGAACACCTGATGTCAGTATCATTGATAGACATTCTGATGCTTTTCACACTGAGAGTACTACCCCCTGAAGCACCCCTGAGGTCAGTATCATTGACAGACATTCTGATGCTTTTCACACTGAGAGTACTACCCCCTGAGGAACCCCCGAGGTCAGTATTATTGATAGACATTATGATGCTTTTCACACTGACAGTACTACCCCCTGAGGAATCCCTGATGTCAGTATCATTGACAGACATTATGATGCTTTTCACACTGACAGTACTACCCCCTAAAGAACCCCTGAGGTCAGTTTCATTGACAGACATTCTGATGCTTTTCACACTGAGAGTACTACCCCCTAAAGAACCCCTGAGGTCAGTATCATTGACAGACATTCTGATGCTTTTCACACTGAGAGTGCTACCTCCTGAAGAACCCCTGAGGTCAGTATCATTGACAGACATTCTGATGCTTTTCACACTGAGAGTACTACCCCTGAGGAACCCCCGAGGTCAGTATCATTGATAGACATTCTGATGCTTTTCACACTGAGAGTACTACCCCCTGAAGCACCCCTGAGGTCAGTATCATTGACAGACATTCTGATGCTTTTCACACTGAGAGTACTACCCCCTGAGGAACCCCCGAGGTCAGTATTATTGATAGACATTATGATGCTTTTCACACTGACAGTACTACTCCCTGAGGAATCCCTGATGTCAGTATCATTGACAGACATTATGATGCTTTTCACACTGAGAGTACTACCCCCTAAAGAACCCCTGAGGTCAGTTTCATTGACAGACATTCTGATGCTTTTCACACTGAGAGTACTACCCCCTAAAGAACCCCTGAGGTCAGTATCATTGACAGACATTCTGATGCTTTTCACACTGAGAGTGCTACCTCCTGAAGAACCCCTGAGGTCAGTATCATTGACAGACATTCTGATGCTTTTCACACTGAGAGTACTACCCCTGAGGAACCCCCAAGGTCAGTATCATTGATAGACATTCTGATGCTTTTCATACTGAGAGTACTACACCCTGAAGAACCCGAGGTCAGTATCATTGGCAGACATTCTGATGCTTTTCACACTGACAGTACTACCCCCTAAAGAACCCCTGAGGTCAGTATCATTGACAGACATTCTGATGCTTTTCACAGTGAGAGTACTACCCCCTAAAGAACCCCTGAGGTCAGTATCATTGACAGACATTCTGATGCTTTTCACAGTGAGAGTACTACCCCCTGAAGAACCCCTGAGGTCAGTATCATTGACAGACATTCTGATGCTTTTCACAGTGAGAGTACTACTCCCTGAAGAACCCCTGATGTCAGTATCATTGACAGACAATATGATGCTTTTCACAGTGAGTACCACCCCCTGAAGAACCCCTTAGGTCAGTATCATTGACAAATATTATGATGCTTTTCACAGTGAGAGTGCTACCTCCTGAAGAACTCCTGACGTCAGTATCACTGACAGACATTCTGATGCTTTTCACACAGAGTACTACCCCCTAAAGAACCGCTGATGTCAGTATCATTGATAGACATTCTGATGCTTTTCACACTGAGAATACTACCCCCTGAAGCACCCCTGAGGTCAGTATCATTGACAGACATTCTGATGCTTTTCACACAGAGTACTACCCCCTGAAGAACCCCTGAGGTCAGTATCATTGACAGACATTCTGATGCTTTTCACAGTGAGAGTACTACCCCCTGAAGAACCTCTGAGGTCAGTATTATTGACAGACATTCTGATGCTTTTCACACTGAGAGTACTACCCCCTGAGGAACCCCTGAGGTCAGTATCATTGACAGACATTCTGATGCTTTTCACACTGAGAGTACTACCCCCTGAGGAACCCCCGAGGTCAGTATCATTGATAGACATTCTGATGCTTTTCACACTGAGAGTACTACCCCCTGAAGAACCCCTGAGGTCAGTATCATTGACAGACATTCTGATGCTTTTCACACTGAGAGTACTACCCCCTGAAGAACCCCTGAGGTCAGTATCATTGACAGACATTCTGATGCTTTTCACACTGAGAGTACTACCCCCTGAAGAACCCCTGAGGTCAGTATCATTGACAGACATTCTGATGCTTTTCACACTGAGAGTGCTACCTCCTGAAGAACCCCTGAGGTCAGTATCATTGACAGACATTCTGATGCTTTTCACACTGAGAGTACTACCCCCTAAAGAACCCCTGAGATCAGTATCATTGACAGACATTCTGATGCTTTTCACACTGAGAGTGCTACCTCCTGAAGAACCCCTGAGGTCAGTATCATTGACAGACATTCTGATGCTTTTCACACTGAGAGTGCTACCTCCTGAAGAACCCCTGAGGTCAGTATCATTGACAGACATTCTGATGCTTTTCACACTGAGAGTACTACCCCCTGAGGAACCCCCGAGGTCAGTATCATTGACAGACATTCTGATGCTTTTCACACTGAGAGTGCTACCTCCTGAAGAACCCCTGAGGTCAGTATCATTGACAGACATTCTGATGCTTTTCACACTGAGAGTACTACCCCCTGAAGAACATCTTGCGTTATCTTTATTAGTGAACATGTGACAATAATAATTGTATCCTCGTGTTTTGTCTTTAATATTGGCTCTGGAGTGTTAATCTTAAAGGCTTTAAGTTTTTGACATTGTGGAGTGAATGACTATCACAACTTTTAACATTTGAGACAAAAGACCTGTTGTTGCATTCCCATTTCCCATTCTCATTCTTCTGCGAATATTGATCTTAGTTATTGCATTACCGAATCTATCTGTAGTGAGAAAATGTGAGGATTTTGAAGTGTCCCTGCATTTCCAAAATGATAGTGCACTACAGGATTATTTTTCAACTACTTTAGCAAAGGGGTTGAACATTATGTTTGTATTATTATTATTATTATTATTCATGTTTTTATAACCACACCTGAAGATGGCACAGTGATGGTTTTCTTATACACTGCTGATGTATTACATTCCTTTACATCTAAACAGCTGTTTTTTTCTTTGTAAGTAGATGCTTACCTATCACTGACAATTTCAGCCTAGTTGTGAAGCCTACTTTCAAAAGTATATATGTATATATATCTTTGTAATGTTCTGGTATATTCTGCCATAATACAAAACAGTCAATAAATAAGACTGAAATATTCAGGTAAACATGCACTGTAAGACTTAAATGCTAAAAGTATAGCTGAAACTTGATTTTTTTGTGTGAAAGCTGATATCTTAATATAAATGAATGTTCTGACTTTTACTTCTCTGAATGCATCAATTTAGAGACAATAGGATATGGTTTATAAGTGTACTATTACATTGCACTATGTTCTGGCTTTGGATAGCAGTTACATTTGTCATTCTGAACAAAACTGATGGATATGTTTGCTGTAAAATAAATGTTTTAGAACTTTGTTGCTTGTGCGTTTTTTATGCACACTTTGGTTCAATGTTGGTCTTTGTATATTGAGATCTATATCACTGAAACTGTTTTAGATTTTCAGTTTAAGTTTACAAGAAATATTTTACAACATTGACCTTTCAATATGTTGTTCTTCTAGTTTCAGATAGGTTGAAATAACTGCAGCTTAGATTTCTTCTGAAACCTCCGAATTTCAAAACATTAGGCCGAATTCAGAAAGCTGCAAAACTTCAGTATGGGACAGCCTAGGGGTTATACAGATTGGGCTGACCTGTGCAGTGGTCTGAAAAACACAGCATGAGTAATGACATAAGAAAAGTACAACAGTCTAGTCAGTGTTTCAATGACACATTCATAACAGCAAGCAGAAGTTATGCAGAAGTACCCGCAGTGTGCAGAACTCTGATCAGACATTCACATTATTCAAGAAAGCTGGTGCAAAACAAACAAAAAAAAAGCAAGCTCAGATCAAAAGGTATATTGAAAGGTTTCACACTGGAGTTAATCATGTTTGTGTTGTGTGAGTGTTCACAGGTTAGTGTTAGAGTAACAGCTAGGGGTACATTTTTGTGCAGTGTTTGATTACTAGTATGTGTGAAGTTTAAGTGTAGTGTTTAGTTTTAGTGTTAGAGGAAGGGTGCACAGTATGTGTGAAGTTTAAGTGTAGTGTTTAGTTTTAGTGTTAGAGGAAGGGTGCACAGTATGTGTGAAGTTTAAGTGTAGTGTTTAGTTTTAGTGTTAGAGGAAGGGTGCACAGTATGTGTGAAGTTTAAGTGTAGTGTTTAGTTTTAGTGTTAGAGGAAGGGTGCACAGTATGTGTGAAGTTTAAGTGTAGTGTTTAGTTTTAGTGTTAGAGGAAGGGTGCACAGTATGTGTGAAGTTTAAGTGTAGTGTTTAGTTTTAGTGTTAGAGGAAGGGTGTACAGTATGTGTGAAGTTTAAGTGCAGTGTTTAGTTTTAGTGTTAGAGGAAGGGTGTACAGTATGTGTGAAGTTTAAGTGCAGTGTTTAGTTTTAGTGTTAGAGGAAGGGTGCACAATATGTGTGAAGTTTAAGTGCAGTGTTTAGTTTTAGTGTTAGAGGAAGGGTGCACAGTATGTGTGAAGTTTAAGTGCAGTGTTTAGTTTTAGTTTTAGAGGAAGGGTGCACAGTATGTGTGAAGTTTAAGTGTAGTGTTTAGTTTTAGTGTTAGAGGAAGGGTGCACAGTATGTGTGAAGTTTAAGTGTAGTGTTTAGTTTTAGTGTTAGAGGAAGGGTGCACAGTATGTGTGAAGTTTAAGTGTAGTGTTTAGTTTTAGTGTTAGAGGAAGGGTGCACAGTATGTGTGAAGTTTAAGTGTAGTGTTTAGTTTTAGTGTTAGAGGAAGGGTGCACAATATGTGTGAAGTTTAAGTGCAGTGTTTAGTTTTAGTGTTAGAGGAAGGGTGCACAGTATGTGTGAAGTTTAAGTGCAGTGTTTAGTTTTAGTTTTAGAGGAAGGGTGCACAGTATGTGTGAAGTTTAAGTGTAGTGTTTAGTTTTAGTGTTAGAGGAAGGGTGCACAGTATGTGTGAAGTTTAAGTGTAGTGTTTAGTTTTAGTGTTAGAGGAAGGGTGCACAGTATGTGTGAAGTTTAAGTGTAGTGTTTAGTTTTAGTGTTAGAGGAAGGGTGCACAGTATGTGTGAAGTTTAAGTGCAGTGTTTAGTTTTAGTGTTAGAGGAAGGGTGTACAGTATGTGTGAAGTTTAAGTGCAGTGTTTAGTTTTAGTGTTAGAGGAAGGGTGCACAGTATGTGTGAAGTTTAAGTGTAGTGTTTAGTTTTAGTGTTAGAGGAAGGGTGCACAGTATGTGTGAAGTTTAAGTGTAGTGTTTAGTTTTAGTGTTAGAGGAAGGGTGCACAGTATGTGTGAAGTTTAAGTGCAGTGTTTAGTTTTAGTGTTAGAGGAAGGGTGCACAGTATGGGAGAAGTTTAAGTGTAGTGTTTAGTTTTAGTGTTAGAGGAAGGGTGCACAGTATGGGAGAAGTTTAAGTGTAGTGTTTAGTTTTAGTGTTAGAGGAAGGGTGCACAGTATGTGTGAAGTTTAAGTGCAGTGTTTAGTTTTAGTGTTAGAGGAAGGGTGCACAGTATGTGTGAAGTTTAAGTGTAGTGTTTAGTTTTAGTGTTAGAGGAAGGGTGTTCAGTAACATAACAACATAATATAACATATTATGTAGGATTGGGGTTAAAAATAGGGATAGCGTTAGGGTTAGGGTTAGGGTTAGCACATGAGTAAGATGTTGCAGGGTGAAGGAAGCCCCCCTGCAATACCATTACTCATGTGTTAAGCCTAACTTGACCACTGCTTCTAACACCAGCCCTATATAATACATTGCCAAACACCCTTTCCTTATCAGTGACACTATTGCAACAATGTCTTTTAGCCATTTAGTAGTCGTTTTTGTTTTATTTTTCATTGATCACAAAAAGGACATGGTTTTCTTTTTGTGATCACATGCATTTTTTTTTCTCTGGTGAATAACAGTATCAAATCCTTGGAAAGCCTTAGCATTAGTTTTGTGTAATGGCACTGCTTCTGGAAGTTAGATAGCATGATCCATTTTGCTTAGTATGTGATGATACCCATTGTTAGATTTTACAAATGGCTCCATGATGTCCATAGCTGTCTGTTCAAATGGTACTTCTGAGATAAACACTGGGAACAAGATACTTTTATATCCAAGATGGGGTATAGCGTTTTGGCACTGTGGACATAACTCTCTATTTCTTTATGCCTGGCAAGTTAAATCTCACCAGTATTCTTGCCTTAGCTTTGTCTACCCCAAGTGGCTACATAGATTCTTTACTAATTTCCAATAAGATTGTTTCCACCGGTAATGTATGCAACATGTCTTCTCTTTCTTTAATTACTCTAATTAAGACATCCTCTTTTAACTCAAAACAGGGCTAAGATGTAATGAGAACATCCTGCTCATTGTCTTCTCCTACAACCTTGATTATATTTTTTCTCACCCAGCTTAAAGTATAATTTTCCTGTTTTGTCTTTTAAAGTAGATGTGGCATATCTACAAGCCCTGTAATTCATTTATTTAATTTGTATTTATCATTTGATGACTGGTTTAGTCCCCCTAGGCTAGTGGCCTCTTTTCAGGGGACACCCAAGGTGATATTATGCTACTAGGGAAAATTTGGCCAGTGCATCTGGCAACTCCCCCTATTCTTTTTGATAGGTGCCATGGGATCATTTACATCCACCTTAGCTACCAACAACTCATGCAGATGGGGCCTTGATTTAACATCTCATCTGAGAGTCAACATATTCAGGTGTTCAGATGTGATTTTATTATAATTATATAATGTTGAGTTTTATTGTTTCATTCAGTCTGAAGAAGTCTATTCATAGACAAAAGTGCTTACAGGATGATGATTTTTTGCATACTGATACATTAAAAATATTGAAAGTTCATTTTTTGGTTGTTTTTTAAGGTACCCTAAGAGGATTGTGTTATGAGTGAGCAAACAACACAAGCATAACTCACACTTTTTTTTAGTTTTCCTACTGATTTTATGCAACCTTAGATATCAAGGGGGTTCATAAAGGCTACCACAAGGTGCAGACTACATGTACACTTAGTGTAATATAAGTGAATAGAAAGGATACAAAATATGAAAGGGAGGTTCTTGAATGTAGATCGTGTACACTTAGTGTAGGCATCAATGAATTTGGCTTAGGATCATTTTTGCTATTTAGCTATAACCAAACGTTGGCTCCTATGTTTTAGTTTCCATGCCATTTACTCCTCCTTGTTTTAGTTATGAATCTCTATATGAGTATCACTGCCTTGATCCACTCTCAACTGCTATCCAAATACTAAAAGGTCAAATCAATTATGCTACTTTACTTCTGTTTTGCTAAGTGTATCACCCTGCCACATTGTGTACATTAAAATGGATAAAATTTCATAATATTACATCAAGATAACAGAAGCAAAATATCACTGTTTTATATGCTGTAGATACTCAAGGGACTCCCCTGTTTTTATGTTCTTCTCTGTGTGGAAAGTATATGAAGCTAGATTAGTGTAGTAAACACTTACCGAGTAAGAGACAATAACAATTGTCACATAAGTTACCTTCAAAATAGAAATTTCTAGGACAGAGTACCCTTTTGCTTGAGTATGCTTTTAAATGGGTCTATATTAAATCACCAAATGCTTAAAAAAGCAAATGGTGATTGATCACCCCTATGTAATCGAAAGCTTACAATGTCGAAGTGTCAGAACAGCAATTTTTTTCCAAGGAAAAAAAAAATCAATGTTCCAACAAAAAAAAAATAAATAAAAATGAATTTAAACATTACATTAAGTGGGGGGCTTCGCCCACCACACCCCCTGATGTGGGGGGCTGCACCCCTCACACCCCCTACTTAAATATACCAACTCTGAGACGGCACTACAGTGCTGAAAATGGCAAAGTATGGAAGCAGCCATACAAATTCTTTCCCAGGGAAAGAATTCGCTTAACAGCCGCTTCAATATTTTCCGTTTTATGCCTTTTAAGTTCGACCAAGACACATTCGAAAGAATGCGTCTTCAGTCTTCTAATTTAGACCCTTTTAACTAAAATAGCTAGCTAGCCAGTAGCAATAACAAAACTGTATGTTTTTACCTTTTTACTAGATAAGTCCCAGTGAAGAGGTAATTATCTTGTAAAGGCACGGACACTGAAAAACTTAGGGCACAGTGTCATGTAATTCAATGTAGCCTTAGACTTAAAAATTAACCATAATTATAAAGCTAACCTGTTTCAGTCAGTATCTTCCACCTGTACTTTAGCAATTAATATACAATATAAAACAGAAAAATCCAAACTAAGGGGTTGCATCATACTTCACTCAAGTCTGCATGCACACCACTTCTGGTTGGTCTTTCTTGAGAATAGTTTGTTGCTTGTTTTTGGACTTGTCACTTTCCTGCTGGGTGGAACCTGCTAAGCTTGGCCTCACTCTACTCCCCTACCCTACCTCCCAACTGCCACTCACCCCCACTACAAGTTTTATACCCCTTCAAACTCATCACTACTTTATCTTCATCCAGTCAAAATCCTTGTAATTTCCCTCCTTTTTCTCAGTCTTTATCCAACCAACACCATCACACCTCACACACTCATCTCATCTTCCACTCAGACTAATATTCCGTGCCTCATATACAGAAAGGCAACAATATTTCAAATAGCTAAATAATCTCCCCTGATCCTAACATCTCACTCACACCACTATTCACTTACATATTAATACTTCAAACACACCTGCATACAGTTCCATAGACTCCTACCTCCACCCTAAGATCTCTCAACTCACAAATATCAACTTACCTAAACCAACCCATTCACTCTCCTAACATGTTCTTCCCTGTAGTATTTACTCTCCCTCTCATCCTAGTCCTCTCCCATTTAACATCCTATCACTCATGGCCCTTGTCTAATCTCAAATCCCCTCATATTCTACATGTCAAGCTCTATCTACCAACTCCCACCAGAAGTTCACTGACCTAACTCCAACTCTATTCCCTCTTAAATTAACACATCTATTTAAATTTAAAACTTACTATCACAAACTTATCTGTAAAAAGACTTTCTCCAAAAGCTAAATCAAAACTATAATGGCTGACCTATACTCTCTATAATCCCCAAACCTTAAAACTTAGTGGACATGTCCACCCCCAACCCAGATCCAGCTTCCTGCCAATATCCATACCACCCCACTCCCTCTTCAAACCAAACTTCCACTATGCAATACTCCTCAAACTTTTCTTCTCAACTCAATGTCCACATTAATATAAGAAATATCTATAACACGATATCTAAATTTCTTGTATGGCTTGTCCACCTCCTACCTGATATTGTTGCTCTAACTAATACCTAGCTTAACACTAAACTTAATGATAATAAGATATTCCCATCAGCTGTAACATCTATAGAGTTGGCAGAAAACATAAGAGAGCTGGTGGAGTTGCAATATTCTATGAAAGCACCCTTCAGCTCTCTCTACCACCTCTAACCCTTCCCTAATTCAACAAAGTGGAAATCCTGATTATGAATCTCAAACTAAACCAATAACGTCTATTGTATATTACAGGAGTCTATACATCCCTCCTGGTAACAATCATACCACTACAGAAGATACCCCCTGCTGGATTACCTCTAATGTTCCTTAAGAAAATGAAGACTAGGCAACTGCAATACTGACTGGCTCTCATTCTCCTCTAGTGAATCATCTCAAAATATAAATCTGTATGGACTTACTCAACTCTCCTACTTGCTATAATAATAAAAACAACATGGAAACCCCATCGCCTGGACAGTGTCCTCTGCTCCAATTAAAATCTCTACTTTAGGAATTCTCACTGACTCTTTAAATGACAATCTCCCCACATTTGCTTTTGGAAAACAGACAATCCGAAACAATATCATTACAATGTAGCCAGCAATGTCTCAAATTTTGAAAATGACATCTTTTCCTCAAACCTCAAACAGCACAATTAGACAATGTTACAATATTTAGTGACTGATGATGCGCTATCTGACGTTACTTACATATCCCTAAAAACGATAAACAAACTAGCCCCACTCAGGAAAAAAGAATCAAGTCAAATCCTGCCCCTTTGCTAACCAAAAGTACTAAACATCTTATGAAACTTTGAGATGCTGCCTGGAAAACATGGGCATCAAACAAATCTCAAGCAAACCATCAACAATTCAAGTAATTCTGAAATAGAACTAAATATTAAACTAAATCTGACAGAAACTACTACACAAACCTCCAAAGTAGCTCTAATGATAACCCTAAATTATCCTGGTCTTCCATAAATCAGCTCCTAAAATGCAACCATCACAAACAATCAATTCATAAAGCCCCACAAACATCACCAAATCTTTTAACTCTAGCTTTATAAGTTCAGTCTCATCCTTTCCCAATAACAGCAATCAAAACAATAACCAGAGCAAATTCAAACGCCTAAAATCTTCACACTCTCTATCTCTCCAGTTAGTCTCCAGCACCATTAAAAACTTCTGCTCAGCCTAAAACCCTCAGTCAAACATTAGACAACCTACCAGGGGAATATCTAGAGACCATAGCCTATTCTTTATATGATTAACCTCTCTATCAGTGAATCACCTATATACCTCTACTGTGGAGAAAAATGCTAGATAACCCCCATCCATAGAGGTAGTCAACCAACCGAGCTCACTATATATAGGCACATCAGTATTCTCTCTTCCTTCTAAGATACTGCCTTCCACCCACTATTTTGCTGCTGCATGACAAACACAGATGACTACTATAATGCCCATGCTTTTCTACTGGTAGAAGAAGGTTGTAAACAACTATTTTGTTTCAAGAGTGGTTAATTAGCTTTTGAATACATATACACACACTCATAAATACATCACACACACACACACGTTCACATGCAAACGTGCATGCACACACATGCATAAATCTCGGGTTCAGGCGCCTAGGCAGCGAGACATTTCCCTGTGGTACATTTTGGCTGGGGACATATGGCTTAAGTGACATTCAGCTGCAGAGAAATATGTCTGTTTGTAAATTTCCTGTGGGCAAAGAGAAGAACATACTGCCATGCCCACAGCTTTAATAACCAAATGCATGGAGGCAGAAGAAGTAATGATTGTTGTGCTTAGTGTACAGTACATACTTGTGTGACTAAGTCATGCAGAAGTGTGTACAGCATGCAGAAAATCCTGCCTGATTCTGTAGTCACATTTATGCTTCAGTGTGCATTTTAGGTAATGTTTCCTAGACACTGTGAAGAGGGTAGTGGTCCACACACACTGATTATAAAGGCACTGCTCGTTGTGCACTGCATTTTTACTGCCACTGTCATGCCCTCTCGCCTGCCTGCTGCTTATGTCTGCCATATTGCCTGCTGTCTCATGTTCCCTTGGGGACCATGGACATTGTTTTCCCCCTGTGCATTTGGTTATTGAAGTTGTAGGTATGGCAACACATTCTTCTCTTTGCCCACAGGGAATTTGCAAACAGCCATATTTCTCTGCAGCTGAATGTAATTTCAGCCATTTGTCCCCAGTCAAATGTACCACAGGGGAAATGTCTTGCTGCCTAGGTGCCTGAACCCATAAATCTCTCCAGAGGTTATCTAAACAATCCAGTATTGGTCTGTGATTGACTGTGCAGTAGCCTGGTAAGAGATGTTTTTATTTGAATTTATATTTTATTTTTCCCATTGTTTTTCCCTGCTTGTAGGAAGGAAGGGATAAATTGTAGACAAGAAGATGTTCTATGGTTTATATTTTGCTTTTACCTTTAATTGTCACTGTTTGTTGTTAGAAAGAGATATGTTTTAGACAGGTAAACTCTAGCGATTGCAAGGAGCCTATGCAGCTATAAATTCACACAGACTGCAGAGAGGACAACCCAGGGCTTATCTCAACAATCTTGTCTTGGTTTGTGATTTATGGATCTCAGCTGTTTAAAAGGAGGATGACTGCGAGTGATGGTGATCCAGCTTTTTGTGTGACTTTTTCAACTTGTACGATCAAAGCAAGAACTTTACTGTACTTAATTTAGCATTTATTTGCATACTGTTTGTGTGATTTGTCTCTTAGAAGTTTATTTAAATTCTCTTTGAATTCTATGGTAACCGATTTTTATTATTCTTTTCTTTTAGAATTCTTTATTAATTTGCAGCTGAATATGGACTTCTTAAATGAGGACACCATTAACGATTTACTAAAACACAAGTATTTTGCACAGTGTACTAAATGCTATGTATATTTAAAGGTAACACTTGAAAACACTGGTGATCTGTGTTCATCATGTAAAAAGTTGCATGATTTGCTTACCATTATTATTAGTAAATCTAGACTTACTGATGATGATTGCACTTGTATAACTGGCACAGCTTGGAGAGCTGTTGTTACATATATTGACTGGACTGATGAGATAAATAATGTTAGCCAAAGAGCAACTAGAACATATTTAGCCTCTATTAAACAAGATAATACCACTGACAACTTTTGAATTCTGTATACAAGTAGTCATCAATATGAAGATTCAGAGCATATAGAAGGAAATAAAAAAAGAAAGAAAAGAAGACATTCACAACAAATAGCAAGGAAGAAAAATATACCGATAAATGTAAAGCAAAGACAATGCATGCTAAAAGGGACACTCAATGCTTTGTTATTGAACATACAGATTTCAGGAATGATAACATTTTTCTGTCAGAAACCATTCAGTGTACAAAAAAGGCATATGTTTTTCTAATAGAGAAGGTAAAACAAAAGTGGTAAGGGGCAAGTGAAAAGGAAGAAATCAAAATTGAATGTGGAAGGATTGAAGAACGTCACTATAAGAAAAAAAGAGGAGAAAGACAGACGTTGACAACATGGCTCAAGCTGTGGATGTATAAAGACTTCCGGATGAGAACTGTATACTTGCAAATGTAATATGTAATGAAAACAGTGGGATAAATAAGACTAATCTTAATAAAGACCATTCCTTTGTAACAATTGATAGAACAAATATTACTGGAGTCTTCAGATCTGCTCAGAAAAGATATTCTTGTAATTGGAGGTTTAATTAGTAGAAGAACTGATACTTACATTTGCAGAGAAGATAATAAGCACTGAATAGTGTTATGCTTGACAGGAGCAAAATAGAGGATGTGAGACAAGCCTTAAAATTCCTTAATGCAAATAAGTAAAGAGCTGTTTTTATTCATGTCAATACAAGTGACCTCATCCACAAGGAGACTCTGTTAGTAGGGAGCTTTTCAAACCTCTTAGATAGCACAGTTTGCAGAGCTGCTTTTTCACAAATCACATATAGAGAGAAGAGTCAGGTCTCAGTGAATGAAAAGATTTTTGGGGTAAATGCCTGCATGAAAAAAAGTCCTGTTTTAAAAAATGGAAATGTGTACAGCATCCAAGCCTAATTTTGGGCACACATGTTTAAACACGATGGTATGCGCTTGTCAAGATCAGAGAAGAGAAATTTTACAGCAGATATTTTGCAATATTTGACAAACACAAGGCAGAATTTTTGCTACATTGACAATTTAACAGTTCACATATAAGATTGATGTTGTTATTGTTTGTCAAACATGGTTAAAAAACAATGACAGGAACCCTGTTCTGTCAAAGTAAAAGTGTTTTTACTGTAACACAGAGTCTAACAAAAAATCAGGTGGAGGTCTTATGATAGGGATTAAAGAGTTATGAGACCTGTGATTATTACATGTTCCGTGATAACACCAATACTATAGAGTGTGTAACTGTGACAATATAGACAACCCTGGAACACATACTTTTTAGAGTGCATAGACCATCTAAGTCAAATACTGATGACTTAGAGGAATTCTTACATTTCTTGCAAGAGGGAAGATTAACAGTGTCTGGGGACTTAAAACTGAAACAGACTGCAATAATATTCATTCAACATTACTAGGAAATTATTCACAACGTACATTAAGTAATAGCAATTGCTTCAGATTATTAAAAAGCTACCAGGGAATGGAACATACTAGACATTGTTTGTGCTCCTAAAGAAATTACTGTTGCTTCATGTCCAGTTTTATCACCCTTGATGTGCATTGATAATGGGATTATAAAGGTTAATTTGTTGCTAGATAATTCTGCCAAACAAATCTAAACCAATGCACAAAAGACTAATAACAGATTATATAGAAGCAAAACAACCAATATGTAAAACTAACTGAAGTGATGCATTCAGTGTAAAAACTACAGAAGGAATGTGGAAAATTTTGAAAGAGAAATTGTTTGCATGCAAACAAATAAGAACATTTTTAGCATTAAGATCTAGGCACATAACATCAGAACAATATATTTCCATACAGGCAAGACACTTGATTAAGGTAAGAGATAAAAATATAAGAAATTGAAAAGATGGTGAACTACTACTTTGAAAACTGAAATAAACAAGTTCAGCAGACAAATTAAACATATCATGAAACAAGACCAAGAAAAATTATATAAAAATATTGAGCATAATAGGAAGCCATTTTATAGATACATAAGATGTGGAAGGAGTAAAGACATTCAAATTGATAAACTCTGTAGATTCTAAAATTTATTCTCAGACACAACAGATAATAGATATTTTAGAAAATCTTATACAAAACAGTTTGGCTTCACAAAAGGGGTGATAAATTATCATTGTGACATCCAGGTAACCTCAAATACTGAAATCAAATTAGATTATATTGAAAAAGAACTATGCAAAATGGAGCCAACAAAGCACAGGGAGGTGACAGAATTAATAATAATGACCTGAGAACATTTCAGCAAGAACTTACAGTACCATTATATTTATAATTTACTAGGCTGTATAAATATGGGGAAATTTCACATGACTGGAAACATGCACTTGTTAAACCTGTCTTTAAGAGAAAGAAGAGTAGGACAAACCTAGAGTCATACAGACCGGTATGTTTACTATCATGTTGCGGAAAAATAATGGAAAAGGTAATATTGGATAAGTTATTGTCAAAACTGGAAATACCGGGACTTGAAATCAAATATCAACATGCATATTTTAAAAATAGATCTATTGTCCCGGTCCCCTTTAATAAACACATCACACTGAATGACATTTGACAACCTTTATTAAAACTTCCATAACATAACTTTGTTCACCAAATTTATTAATTACAACTAACCATCATATAGTTGATTCTAAACATAGCATAAACATCCTTGAAATGTTAATCAGGGCAGCGTACCTACTCATCCTGCTGCAGTAAGCAGCGTCCATACCTCTGCTCGCTAACTTTACTTATGAAGCAGCATCCCATCTCACTTTATACACCATTCATTGAATTACCTTCCACCAAATAAGCAGCATCCTTACCTCAGCTTGCTTATCTATTCAGCAAGCTTCCTCCAGCTGCTCATTTTCCTTTCCCCAGATCCTTGAAATGAACATCCAGACACCAGAGGGGGAACAGAAGAGGGCAAGCCTGTCCCTTTTCTCCACCAACCAGCCGGACCAGGCTGTTCCCCCTCGCTTCTACCCAAAACTGTTCAACCAACTACCTCCCATAAAGGGAAGGGTTAAGACAAACATTATTCGGTGTACCCATCATCTGTAACACACCTTAGAATCCTGTCATAAACCTCACACCTTGACATACCATCACTGAAACACACCCTAATCAAACTAAATAAAGTAGGATTATACGTGACCCCACTGTACTACCAGAAGATCCACTTCAAGAGAATACATTCCCTTTCAGACCACTTCTTTTAAGCCACTAATCATGGCTCAGCCTGAATGGAATTACAACCTATAAACACAACAAAAGCCATAGACTATAACTCCTTGAACTCAGATCAACACCCAGTCAAAGAAAAGCCTTAGCAATTCTCGAACCCCAGACCCTGTCAACTGTGGCATATCACCTTAGCCCACCAAACTACCCAGTTCTTGATCTGCAGTAACCTGATTACTGCAAAGAATAGTCTCACTCCAAAACCTTAATGACCTATCATTAAATGCCAGAAAACCAGCACCCCTTGACCTATTTCCTGAAAATTCGCCTTTCCACAGCAATGAAGTACTCTACATGCCCAATCTTAAACACCCCCCAATTCACTTATTACCAAATGACAATCCGGACTAGAACCCAAGCCACCCCACTCAGAACCTCAACCCCCCCCCACTCACTACTTCCTAGCAACCGTCCTAGCTAGAACACTCAAACTACTAACCATCCTTAACCATTGCTTGTCCCTGGCCTTTCCCCTCGAAGGCTGTCTTCCCTCATGTTACCTAAACTTCTAGTAAGAAATTAAGACCTGACCTACGACTGCCATATCCTGCAACCAAGCTTCCTTTAAACCTTCTAGCTCATGTGTGAACAATGCACCCAGTTTCTAAAATTACCCCAACACAGCCACCTACCTACCATGCTTCCTAACCCTACCTACAAAATGCACCCAAACCACAAATAAAATGATCCTTGTGTTACTCTGTAAACCCTTACCTGGCATGTGACATTAACACCACCTACCCAAGGGACAAATTTGTCACCCCAAAGATACCACCCGTTAGAAACAAACTCCAGCATCCTGTCAAACAAGTCATTGGCCCTTCCCCCAAATACAGTTTAAACTGGATTAGTAACTATAATCACCCCAAGGTTCCAAGCTCCTGAAAACAAGGGTTGAACTCCACTGGCCTACAAGAGCCATAAGGCTTTAACCTAATGAGTTCCTGTGCTCCTATGAATGTTGTGAGTCTACTCCTCCTGTGGGATCCCCACACTCCTCAAAACTGACCCCAACTGTTTTACCCTGGCCCCTCAAACTACCCCTTCCTTACTTGCCCCCCCATACCAATCCAATAATCAGCTTCCCCACTACTTGAACACAGTGCTCTAACATGTCTTAATAAGGTAATTACTCAGACCCTCATTGTGCCCCATTCCCGTGGCAAAAACATCCATCCTATCAAAAAGCATCACCTTTCAGATTCACTTTTCAGGCCACTGCATGATGCTTTCTGCACTTCAGCAATTTCAGCCAGTAACAGTTGCCCACTTGTGCTCCCCATGTGTAACCTCCTCACTCGCCACTGCTTCCATCATCTGTGAACACACTGTGTAGTGCCACAACTGGTACCATGACACCACCATCTACAAAGAAAAGGACAAAAGTAAATCCTCTAAAATGTAAAGAAAAAGCCTCCACCTTATACCCACCTATTCCAAATTATAGCAGCAGCATTCCAAAATCCCCATCTACAAGAAAGAAAAAGACATATAAATCATCTAATACATAACACACATTCAAAAACATCCTCAAAGACAACCTATCCTGCCAACCTTGGATGGAATGCACTACCACCAAACCTATTTATGACCAAGCAGCCATAACTGAAGCTATGCTTCCAATAACCCTAACACATACCTAATGTAAATTTTACTACCAGTCACTAGAGTTAAGGTTCCCCAAAGTTCCACTTCAACATTCCATGTTAACCTGTAACTGCTATCAATGGCCAACAGAACTGAAACACTTTTATTAAAAGTCCTGCACTATACCTTTAAACCATCCTATGGATTTCTTAAAGTTGATAACAAGCATCAATACGACAATGCCTTTCAACCTGTTAGAGCAAGAAATGTGGCCCAAGCTACAAGTAACAGGGGGACAGCGGCTCAAAACTAGGTACAATTTTTAAATATTACTCTTACAGACATATAAAGTGACAATACTAGGTTTGCCTTAGCATGAATTTCTTCAAGAGTGAACACCAAACACCCATGCCCAGCCAACAAGCATTCTTCCTGGGGAAGTCAGCACTTGGTCTTACAACACATGCACCGTGACAATCATCACTGAGCCTCACTCTCAGCCTCAACCTCTGCTGCAAAGGGAATACACCAACCAAACCAAATCACACTGATAGTATAAAGTAAGGAATATCCTTTTAATACTCCCACCAACACTCCTTATACTACTTCAGGCCTTTACAAGATGCTTGAGGTCACAACCATCACATTGGCAGAAGAATGTTACTATGCCTTTGTAAAATAAAGAAGTCAATAACTTAATTACTGCCATAATTAAGTGAATATAATACACCACCTTCCCCCAACAGTCACCAGTGTTAGGATGGATTAAGAGGGCCAGATCACCGAGCAGGAAGATTCAGTTAAAATTTTTTAAAACATCTTGATTTTTATTAATATATTTATTTTTATTAATATATTGATTTTTATGCAATATATAGATTTTGTAGAATGCACATATAGGTTGTTTTTATTACAAGTAGATTTAGTGTCAATTCATGTCATTTTCATTTTTGGCCACTTGATGTGAGTGCTGCATTGGTTTTTACTATTGTGGTGTTGAATACTCAATTCCTTATAAGTTCGATTACATCTGTTGTAACATTTTATACATTACATTTTATATGAAATATAATACAATATACTTGATTTTGATTCATCAATCATCTGTGCAGATATTTTGTTCATCGTATTCGAATTTAGTGTTTGTATTATGAAATAGCCATTTAAGGATTTAGACTATTATATAATTTGGATTAAATATTCATGAGATGTATTCTCATTGGATTGTTCAAAATTTTTGTCATTATATATACATGTGGTTATATTATGTTCTTTTGTCTGATGAAGTCTGATTTAATAGACAAAAAACGTGTGGTGTTGTGTAGCATTTTACGTTTTGTGTGTGGTTCTTTCAATAAATTTGGACTTGTACCTACAGCTGTCCGGTGCTTTGCTTCTCCTCAAAACAGTGCTTTTGGGTCATTTACTTGTTGGTTGGATTGCACTGTTCTTCTGGACTTTGGTTATAAAATAGGTATTGAGGACACTCAGAAATATTGCCTGTAGACACATATTTCGGGATATTAATTAGCTTATTATAGTAATGCTGGACTTAATATAAATACACCACTTTAGTGTAATGTTCTTTATTTTACTAAATTGCAATGATCTTTGCCGTATACATAGTGACGTTTGAATTGTTAAATTCTTATAATGTTTTATTGAAATTGAATTATATAGTTCAATCCTTATAACTTCTTATATAAAACTGATAGCTTTATTTAATAGATGCTTGTTATTGAGATTGCTTTGCTAATTGGTATGCCATGGTTACACTGTTCAATGATTTCTTTTAACTTATTAACTTTAATGCAAAATAATACAATGTATGTATCCCAAGTTATATTTCATTTAATAATTTATTAGTAACTCAGTACAAGACATTTATACTTAATCTGATTCATTTTACTTAAAATGATAAATACAATTCCCGGTTGTATTTTCTTTGCAATTTAAAGTGTTATAAAAGCTGATGAGATTCTTTTATTGCTTATCACAGGAACATCCTCAAGAAAATGTCTTGTTATGATGGCAGTTGCTGAATAACTGTTGTTATTGGAATAGTGGCTAATTTGGATAGTGAATGCTACTCAGATTGGAACTTTTTAACTCCAGAAGGGGTTTGGGAAAATTAAACTTATGTATTTAAATTTTCATTGTTTTTATTTACCTTTACAAACGTTCACTGTGTTCTTGTACTTAAATGTGATTATTAGTTGGACATCACTTGAATTAGTGTTTCCTGTTAGTTGTAATGTACCTGATGGAACTCTACCTATGTTTCTTTTTTCACATGGAATATTAATGGTCAACATATACCTAATTGACATAAATAGACCTATATATTTCTTTTAAAAGGTATCACCATCAATATTAATGGTTTAAACAACCCTTGCAAGAGGGGAAGCTTACTTAAATATCTTAAATTACATAAATCACATTTAGTTATTTTACAAGAAACTCATCTAATAAGTGAAGATATAACTAGACTTAATACTAAACCATGCACTGTATTATCAAGTTCAGAACATTCTCAAAAGAAAAGAGGAGTAGCTATACTATGGAGTAGCACAATACTCTTCCTAAGATAATAGACGTCTAGAAAGATGATAAAGGAATGCTTTGCTCTGTCACAACTGAAATGAACAAGAAGATATTTACACTTATAAATATTTATTGGATACCAGAAATTGGGGGTGAATACAGTTAAATAGCACTTAAATCAAATTGTCCATTTATCTAAGGTAAAATTATAATAGCAAGAGATTTTAACTGTATATTAAATTATAGTGACACTAGCACTACAGGCAAAAGAAGGATTACATCGTCTGCTAAATTGTTAAAGGATTTTATAGAATCATATATTCTCAAAGATATCAATATTTTTGCTGAGCCAAACTTACTATATTTTACCTTCTATTCTCATAGACACAATACTCACTCCAGAATAGACAAAGTACTTATTTTGAATGAGTTGATTCATTGTTTAACTAAATCAAAGGTTATCTCCTGTCCTTTATCAGATCACAACTCTTTAACCTTTGAGTTAATAATTAATACAACATGTAATATTCATAGGCTCATAGGTAGGTACTAGGCAATCGGCCCAAGGGCCTAAGTAAGCCTAGCCAACAAGGTTCCCTGGCTTACGCCACCCAAGAAAGTTAATTTCCTCTGCCCTGCTAAGCAGAGCCACAGAAATGATCCCCAAGGTATATTTCCTATTTCCCATCCACTCATCAAGATTTTTTCTTGAAGAGTGCTAATGAGTAACTTTGCTTGACATAGATGGGTAGCTTGTTTCAGAGTATAGGAAGTCATCCCTCCAACATGTCCTGTTTATTGTGGTGACAAGGTTTAGGTCCCTAGAGCATGTAGCTTGGAGGGATTGACATTTCTTTAGGTGTAGCATGTCCAACAGCTCTAGGTTTAACATAGCATTATATGTTAGGCAGAGATCTCCTCAGAGTAGGAGCTATGCTACAGAGTAAAGCTGGAGTTTTTTGAGATGGTCAGTGTAGGGCATCTGTATGAGGCCAGTAATCCTCTTTGTGAGGTGCTTCTGTGGCTTTTCCAGCTGCTGCAGATGTCTTGTGAGGTACAGTCCAAAAGGGCCTTTGTATTCTATAATGGGTCTAATGAGTGCTGAGTAGAGGGGAACAATGACCTCTTTTTTCCTGGATGAGAACTCTTTTGTGATGAGGTGTGCCACATAGAAGAATTTCCTGATTACTGTGGCGATGTGATTATCAAAGGAGAGACTACTGTCCACCTGTGTCCCAAGGTCTCATCACACATTTGGCATTAAGTAGACTGCCATTTATGTGGTAGTTCATGGATACAGAGTTTTTACCAAATGGGATGGCAGTGCACTTTTTGGCATTGAGCTTGAGGCCATGCCTCTGACACCAGGCATGTGTCTTAGTCAGGCCTTTCTGTAGGATGCTCACATCATTTCGGGAGTCGACTATGTCTCCTAGTTTGCAGTTATCTGTGAACTTCGTTAGCCAGAGGCTTTCTATGTTAGCCTGTACTTCAGAGAAGTAGATACCAAACAGGAGAGGTCCCAGGACTGAACACTGTGGTACTCCACTTGTCACTGATTTGCAGTCAGAGTTGGAGTCTGCAACTTTTACAGTGTGGGTTCTGTCAGTGAGCCAGTTGGCAACCCATCTTATGACATAGGGATTTATACCTAGTTTAGTGACTTTAGCTATAATTCCAGAATGGGGGATGGTGTCAAAAACCTTGGCGAGGTCAAGATAGGCTGTGCGAACCACCTTACCCTCGTCTACGGCTTTGGTGACTGCCTCAAAGAAGTTGATCAGGTTCAGAAGGCATGATCTGCCTTTCAAAAACAAGAACTGGGTGGGGTCCAGAGTTTGGAGGTTACCAATGTCTTTGTTTATGAGTTGCATGATGATACGATCCACGGCATTGCAGACCAGACTCGTCAGGCTAATAGGGCAATAGTTCCCAGGATCAGTGGTGGCTCCCCGTTTGTGGAGTGGGATAACTGTTGCTGTGCACCATTCAGTGGGCACAAAGCCTGATGTGAGACTATGATTGAACATGGTGCTTAGGTGGGGAGCCAGTTCATGTAAAACGCAGCCTGGGATGTTGTCTGGTCCCACGGATGCTGTGTTTTTGGTTTTAGAGAGTGCAGCTTTTACCTGCATAGAAGTGACTACAGGGACTCTGCATTCTTCCTGTATAGATTTGGGCCCTTTAGGGGGTGAGAGGGGGTAACGTTAAAACTGAACCTATCTGCCAGGATCTTGGCAATATCATTTGGTTCTGTAATTTTCATGCTGCTGTGCTCTAACTCAGAGCATATCCGGGTGTTGCCATTGAGATTCTTAACATAGCTATAGAATGCTTTGTGGATGCCCTTAGAATCAGTGGTGATTTTGTTTTTGTAGCTAGCTTTGGAGGATCTTATCAGGGATCTCAGCTTCTTACTGAGGCTGACCAGGGAGCTCCTCCACTCATGGGATTTTACTCTCTTTTGCAACAGTTTCTTCCTTCTGTTGTAGAGTTTGTTTATGGCAGGGGACCACCAGATTGGCTTCCTTTTTTGGAGGATAGTGTCTTGGTTCTGTTTGGGATAGCACGATCCATGCACTCATGTAAGTGCTTATAGAGTGCATTTGTGTAGGATTCAGCAGTTGTAACTGTATTGTCCATCTGTCTTAAGAAGCATGAAGTTGACTTTGGAGAAATTTTTTACCATGGTTTCCTTAATGGTGGGTGGCGCAGGATACGGATATCTAGGGTAATTAGCTTATGGTTGGATCTGAACAACGAGGAGTTGACTTCAGTTGTGAAACACAGGTCACTCATGTTGGTAATGACTAGGTCTAGGATATTGTTGCCCCTGGTGGGGGTGTGGATATGTTGATCCAGGGCATTGGAATTTATGAATTCTAGAAAGTGTTGAGCAAAGGAGTTGGGACATGAGTGGTTTTCCCAGTTAATGGTGGGGTAGTTAAAATTGCCCATTAGTAGGGTGTTTGGTTGAACCCTAATATTTTCCAGTATATCAAGAAAAGAGGAGTGGGAATCCTGGGGCATGGTGGGGTTTTTGTAGCAAGTTACAATTTGGATTGCATTTTTGCCCAGAGTTAGTTGCCCTTGGATAACATTGGATGCATTATGCTGCGCAACTAGCCTGGAGTGTGGATATACTTAATGAATATGGACACCTCCACCTTTGGTGTTCTGGTCCAGGTTAGATGGCTGAAAAGTGTGGTATGAGTTATAGCCTGGTAAATCAAGGGTGCTCTCTAGAGCCTTGAACCAGGTCTCAGTCACTGCATAGATATCGATGTTCTCCATTTTCAGGAGTGCCTTGAGTGAGTAAATTTTGAGATTTAGACTTCTAGCATTGAGTAGCATTACCCTCAGTTTTTGCTTGCCTGTTCCTGTTATGGTGGTGAATTTGTCATTTGAACCTTGCCTAAAAAAGGAACTATAGGGGTGGCAAGACCCTTAGCCAGTATCCGGAATCCCAGGGGCGACAGGTGCAGGCCATCTCTGGCAAAGCATCATGGTCTGTCGACCATGTCATCCCAGGCAGACAGACACTGGATCCCCTTAGAATGACAACAGAAGCTTAGCCAATTGTTGAAGTCAATCATTTTGTCCTTGAACTGTGGTATCATTCTGGGCAATGGCAGGATGCTACTCAGGGCTAGGGTCATACCTGCCTGGGCTACAGGATCGGAGAGCTGTTCCATGTCTCTTTTCATGTAGTCCAGGGAGGTACGTCTCAGGTCATTCACAACAATATGGACAATGACAGAGTCATAGTTGTACTTGTTGTGGAGTGACCTGAGTGCGTGGGTTATGTAGCAGATCCTGGCACCTGACAGACAGCTGACAGCAACCTTCTCCTTGTTTAGCCTGATGAATGGGACATCAGTGTGCCTAATTATAGAGTCACCTATGACTAGTGCGGTGGGTATGTTGTTTTGCCTTATGAGCTGTGGTTTATTGGCACATTGAGTCTGTGGGCTATGTGTCATTTGGGTTGTGTTGGGGGTTTGAGGTTTCTGCTTTGGAGGTCAATGTTGTTTGAGCAGATTATTATTGAGAGCCTCTGCGAATGTTTTGTGTTTTTTGTGTGGATTTTGGTGGTGTAGGTTTAGTGGGACAATGTGATGACTGTGGTGTGGTGCAAGTGTTTACCTTCTCCTCTTGACTGGCAAGTTCAGTCTTGGTTGGAGAGAGCTTTACCTCCAGTTTGGCTAGATAAGTGCATCTCTCACAGGTTGTGGTGTTGGGTGGTAGGAGGAGAGGGTTGTCTGTGTACATGAGGCAATTGCTACATTGCCCCAATATGCCCAGATTTATCAGCTAGACAGGAGAGAACACTGGAGCTGACTCTTGGACATGCCTGGATAAAAACTACTTTCCTCTAGACAAGTGAGGAATGTGAGTATAAGAGCTGTTTTTCTCTAAGCAAGCGAGGAAAGTAAGTACAAAAATTGTTTTCCTCTAGGTAAAGAGAAAAGTTTTCCTCTAGGTAAAGAGGAAGGTTGAGTGCTGTAGTAATTTGTAGCTTATTTAGTGCTAACAAGTTCTGAACAAGTGCTGAGCATGAATAAACAAATTCAACTGCTAAAACTAAGAATCTCTACCTGGATCTTGTGGTAGATAGGCTACCTAGTGCTTACCACTCCCACTGATAAGCTGGAATATTTCCCTCCAACGCAGAGTAGACTAGTTACAGGAAAGGTGGGAAACAAGCGCAAATGTAGGCTTTTAAACCAGAAATTTGAAAGAGATGGAAAAACTGCCCAAATGGCTAATAAACTACAATTTCTGGGCCAGAAACCACTCTTGTGGTAGATAGGCTACCTAGTGCTTACTACTCCCACTGATAAGCTAGAAGGCTTCCCTCTAACACAGAAAGACTTTGGTGGCTCAGAAGCTTACAAACAGTCCTGGATACAGCAAATCTGTATCTGGACTAGACTAGTTACAGGAAAGGCTGGAAACAAGCTCAAATGCAGGCTTTTAAACCAGAAAGTTGAAAGAGATGGAAAAAGTGCCCAAACGGCCAATAAACTGCAATTTCTGGGCCAGAAACCACTCTTGTGGTAGATAGGCTACCTAGTGCTTACCACTCTTACTGATAAGCTTGAAGGCGTCCCTCTAACACAGAAAGGCTTTGGGGATTCAGAAGCTTACAAACAGTCCTGGTTACAGCAGATCTATATCTGGACTAGACTAGTTACAGGAAAAGCAGGAAACAAGCTTAGAATTTTTTTTTTTTGGAAAGTGGAAAGAAAGAAAGGAAAAACAGAAGATAATTCAAAATTAAGGACCTAAGTGGCTTACCCTTCTAAAATGTTCTTTCTGTATTAGGTAGAATGAGCTAGTGACACTAGACTGGAATAGAGCTGGGATAGAGCTGAACAGATAGGACTGGTAGGAGTGTATGAAGTCAAAATGTGATCTCACTGTACTTGGTTGAGTGAGTAAATGAGATAGACCCAGGAGGAGTGTTCAAACACAAATTTACAGGAGGGGCGGAGAATTCCAAAGCCACCAAGATTAATACCAGAACAAGAACAGGGAGGGCGGGTGGGAAACTAACTGAAAGGACAGAGAGACCACAGTATTCTATGAATCAATTAAATAGAAATATAAATAACTTCAGAAAGTCACAGACCACAATATTCAATGAAACAATTACATAGACAGAAAAATAAAATGCAATACAATCTTTAACACTGCAAGTTTGTACTTAACTCATCTAGTAATGCAGTTGATTGTAGGTATATAGCAGAAGCCAAACAACTCAGATATTAAGCAGTAATAAATTCAAAGATATGTGACTAACACTTATAAATACAAAGAAACCCTCTAGGCTAAGAGTTTAACACTGAATATCAATTAAGTGAAACACAATAGCCCCTACTTACTGCAGAGACAGAGAGAGACCACAGTATTCTATGAAACAATTAGACAGAAAAATAAAATGCAGTACAATCTTTAACACTGCAAAGTTGTTCTTAACTCAGCTAGTAATGCAGTTGATTGTAGGTATGTAGCAGAAGCCAAGCAACTCAGATATTAAGCAGTAACAAATTCAAACATATGTGACTAACATTAAATTCAAATTTAAAGAATACCTGCATACATTACAAAATTAAAAGACTTTAAGAATTTCTCTCATCTGAAATTTAAAATTGTATTACTTCAAATGCTACGAATTAAATTTCTGAAATATATATATATATATATATATATATATATATATATATATATATATATATATATATATATATATATCGGATGCTTTAAAAGTGTATCTATATGGAAAAATCATTAGTTGGTATAATAAGAAAAAGAAACTATGGGATAAGGAATTACTAGACATACAAATTAAATCAGATGACTTGTAACTTAACAACAGGGGAAATAAAGATAATAAGGAAAAAGAAAAAGAAATCATCTGATTAAATGATACGTATCTGGAAATTCTGCATCATAAGACTATGATTAACCTAGAGAAATTTAAATGTATAAACTTTTCAATCAATCCTAAATCTTTAAATATATTGGCCAACAAAACTAAAAGACTTAGTAAGGTTAATCATATTAAAGAGATTTTCCCTCCAAAAAAGATAAATGGTTTCTGATCTAAAGAATATTCTAATAGAATTTAGAGACTTTTTTGCATAATATTAACCAGAAATCACAGATTGTAGATTCAAAAGAAGGATTAATGCCATCATTAACAGATATCCTAAAAATAGATTATCAGAAGAATAAACTGCTTTCATAGATAAACCTATTTCTTTCATTGACCTTCAAAACCAAATTAGCAAACTAAAACAAAATAAAGCACCCAGTAATGATGGAATTATTTCTGAATTTTATAAGATTTTGTCCAAAACAGCACTAAATTTACTTCATAAAGTTTTTACTACTTCTAAAAACAACATCATAACTCCACCTTCTTGGAAATATACCTTTAGTGAAATCTAACAAAGACCCCACCAAATGTTATTCATATAGACCAATTTCTTTATTAAATATTGATTATAAAATGTTTATGTCCATATATGCAGATAGATTAAAGATATTTCTTTCAACTCTGGTAAATGAAGATCAGACAGACTTTATTGTAAATAGAAATACATATGATAATATAAAAGGAGCTATGATGCTGATTGAATCTGCTAAGAATTTAAATAAAATTTAACATTAATTAGTCTTGATATAAACTGTGCCTTTGACTCAGTTAATTGGGATTAGTTATCCTAATGAAGGAATTAAAATTCTCGAATAATTTTATAAGTCTTATTACACACCTATATAAAGGAAGTCAAGCTTATATTAAAATTGGTACCAGTATCTCGCAAAAAATACCAATAACCAAAGGGACTAAACAAGGCTGTCCCTTATCCCCATTACTCTTTACATTAATAATGGAACCTTGGGCTAACTTAATTAGGACAGATAAAGAAATTGAGAGTTTTAAGTTAAGTACTTATGCGACTTCCAAAATACAGCTATTTGCTGATGATGTTCTTATCACTTTGAAGTGAAACAATTCTTCTATCTCTGCAGTTTTAGAACCATGGAAAATGTTCAAAATATCGGGATTGACCTTCAATAATAATAAATCAAAAATAGTTCCCATTTATCCAAGTAACTATATACTTGATAATAAATATACAAAATATCTAGCTCAAGCAAATCAAACAATATATTTGGGAATAGTAATCACTAAAAACATTAAAAATATTATTCAACTAAACTATAATAATAGTCTATCTATTATAGAAAATCATATAATTAAATGGAAAAAACTTCCTTTTACCATGGAAGAAAAACTCTCAATCATAAAAATGATTTTACTTCCAAAAATGCTTTATATCAGACAATCAATATCCTTAGATCCTCCTAAATCAATAATCAAATATGTCAACTCAATGATTCTAAAATGTTTATGGTTCCCAAATAAACCTAAAGTAGCATTAACTTATCATAGGAGAGAATGGTCTAATGGGGATATAGGCTTACCTAATTTGGCATTATATTCAATTTCATCTGTGATTAAATCTATAGCTCTTCTTATAGATACAGAATATACTGTTAAATGGAAAAATATATATGGATACTATCTTGTGACTCATATAATAGCTCTAACCTCCAAAAATTATCAATAACAACTCATTCATGTGGTTATTAAAAGATTATATTTCAACATACACTAACTATATACATAAATCTAATTATATGATACTTCTCTTAAACACTTTTAGAAATTTTTATCTATAAATCTACTATGTATAAGGCTTGTTTTTCTTCTTTTCCCCATTGCTTTTACTCAAGGAGTTATTTCTTCCTCTGATTTCATAAAAAAGTGTCTTTAAGGATAAGAACCTAATATATTGGTCTCGGATGATAGTAAAAGATGAATTGAAATCTACAGATTATTTGATATCGGAACTTGAAATAGATAAACATTTATGGTTTGACTTACAAACTTGTAGAAAATTTCTTTTAAACAAACATGATCTAATGTCACCTATAATTAAAAATTCAATACCTAAACTTTTACATTATTTAATTCTTTCCATACAACATAAATCTCCTATTAAAGGCAATGTATCACACATATATAAATTGATTAGAAATGAAACAAATAATTACCCTGAGAGTTACTGGAATTACTTCTTCACAATCAATAATTACCTAACTAATGATAAAGATAAAAAAAGTATATTTGAATCAGCTAATAAGACCACCTCATCGATTAAATGGAGACTATTTACGTGGGAATTTATGTATAGATCTTTTTTAAGTCTTTACATAATAAGTAAATTCAGCAAAAAGAACAATGTTTGCTGGAGATGTCAAATAGAATTAAAGGCTGATTGGTCTCATATGTTTTTTGATTGCATAGTATTAAAAAATGATTGGAATGACATTAATGATTTTCTACAAGCTTTGTTTTCAGACAACTTTAACATTTTCAAAATCTATGGTTCTATTTAACACACCAATACCTGAGTGCATAAATAAAATTAAGTATATTATGGTCTGGTCTATATGAGCAGTTGCTAGTAAAATTATAACAAGAAATTGGAAATCTGATACTTCTCCCTCCTTTCAGGAATTTAAAAATATTCTTATGGAAGTTTGTCATTTGGCTGTACTGACCATTAAATCAAGATCCATCAGGAATACATCTTCATATAATATGTGGAACAAGTTACATGAATTACTAGGAAAATAATTTGTTAACTTAGGAATCTGTTTATATATTATAAGATTCATAAAATGTACTTTTGTGAACATATTTCTAAATACTTTAGTTATGTTTGTTAATATATATATATATATATTTTTCTCCTTCAAGTTGCAACATTTGTGAGCATCCTATGAAAATATTTGTTTATATTTGAAAATTAATAAAGTCGTTTTTTAAAAAAAGAAATATTGCCTGTACAATTTCTACTTGTACGCAGGCAGAGATTCACTGTATGTGGACTTTTTCCTTCCTTTTATAGTTGTGAGATCATAAAGCTACTATTTAAAAGTAAGGGAGATGCAGGAGTCAAATCCCTCCACACTGAGGATAGACCTTCCTAAAACATGTTTTATACATTTACTGACTTACATGTACATAGGGCTTAATGTTAGTAGACTTGTTGCTGTACAGCTGATACATCTGTATAATGTGTATCAAGCTAGTTTGTGTCAGCTATTACTAATTTACTAATACAAACATATGCATACACATGTGATTATGAGTTAAATTCTTTAATAATGTCCTATAAGATCCTTCGCTGGTTACGTATGCAAAATGCATACTCTTTCCTTACCTGCTTTATATAAGACATCCCCTTTTAACTGAAAACAGGGTAAGAAGCAATGAGAACATCCTGCTCACTACTGTCTTCTCAGACAACCTTGATTTTATACACTCTACACTCTCACCTACATTAAAGTTTCATCTTCCTTTTTTTTTTTTTTAAGTTGAGGTTTATGTATACATTCTCTAATTTAGGGATACCTTCCTCTATATGTTGCTTTGAGGAAGGATGTATAGCTTTTTCCCTCACCCCCCCAAAAAAAAAAATAAAAAAAACAACACTGGTCTCATGCAAGTAGGTGGTCACTTCGAAAAGTGTTAAAATGTGTTTCTAATTATGTGAAATATTAGTCTGTCTACCTGCATGTCCGTGATGTAATAGCTAGGTTTTATATGTGTAAATGTCTGTGAAAATAATCTATATGTCATCTGCACATTGAGTCCGGAGACACAGAATTTTGTTCAGAGTTTGCACTTGTGTGATTTCTAAATCACAATAATGTTTACTTTGATTTTGACTTTTGACTTTTTTATCTATAAATGATAGATTTAAACAACAGTCACCTTCTGATTTACTTTCACTTTCATCAGCACCTGACTCTTCAGTGATTTTTGTTTTTTTATTGGTTAATATTTGTTAAATTTAGTTAAGCAGATACCAAACTTAACTTCTTTTACCTTTCTAGTGGAGAGCTACAGAGGGAAGGAAATGTCTGAACAAAATATGCAATCAGTTTTAGTATTTTGGTTTACAGATTCCTGATACTAAGTGTCTGCCTTCAACTGAATTAATTTCTGTTTTATGCTAGCCAAAATAGACTCAGAATTCTGTCTCCCCTGCTTATCTTGCTTTGTTTACACACTTTGTTTTGAGGGTCTAAGCTGAAGAGCCTTTCATTTTCCATTTTATCATCTGTTTCTCTGCTAAGTCCTCTTGAAAGTATCTATGTATAATTCTTTCCTAACCAATTTTTTTTGCTGCAAAGTTTACTATCAGTTCTTCTTCAGTCCCTATACTTACATGTATAGTTTTGAGTTTCTGTTGTTCTTTCATTTTGGCCACACTTCCAATAAAATACAATATCCTTTTACTATCTATCTACAACCAAATGTTGGCTCCTTTTTTGAGCTTTCATGCCAACTCCCTTCTCTTTGTTTTACTTCTGAATCTATATATGAGTATCACTGCCTTGATCCCTCCAGATACTGAAAGGATAAATCACTGTGCAACTGTACCTGTTTTGTTAAATGTATCAGCCTTCCCCATTGTGTCTCTAGACTCTCATTCTTCCAACATTTTCCCTAGTACTTTTAAAAGGGGAGCAGTAGTGCAGTAGTTAACAATGTCACTTCACAACAAGAGTGCTATAGTTCTATTCTCATCTGTGATGCCTTCTGAGTGGAGTCTGCATGTCCTCACTGCATTTGCATGGGTTTCCTTCAGGTACTCTGGTTTCCTCTCATATTCCAAAGACATGCATCAGGAGTGTTTCTACCTAGGCCTCTGCTGAAAATGGACTCTGTCCCATCAGACTTTCCTATTCAACAAATGTTAAATAAATAAGTGAAAAGGCAATTATACAACAAAAATTGTTAGAAAAGAATGCTATACAAGAACATACAACACAAGAAGAAAAAACATAGAAATGGTATTTAAATGTAAAGGGAAAGACAAAGGGAAATTAAAAGAAGAGACAGATAAAACAAGTGAAAAAGAGTCAGAGTGACATATACTAAAAGGCAAGAAAAATTCAATAGGAAAGAGAGTTAGGGAAATAAAAAGAAAATGTAAAAATACAATGGTAAGAGAATAGAAAAGGTAAGGGATAAGAAGATTATTCTAATAAGTGTTCTATAAAGCTGAAAATATTAGCTTTGAACATGAAGAGTATGAAGAATATTAAGAGAAGTATTAGTATTTTACAGTGGTGTGCTGCAGTAGATGCTCGTGTAATAGTGTTAGAAGACATTAGAATGCTAACAGAAGAAGAAGGGTACAAACAGAAAAACTTTGGAATGGTACTGTTATTTGGAATATAGGCAAAAAAAAATGTTCAGATATATGTATACTATGCCAAGAAAATATAAAAATATTAGATATTACAATAGTAGAACTGGGTCGAATAACAGTATTAAATATAACATGGAAAAAACGTGTATAGACTAGTAGCTTTATATGCATATGTGACAAAAAAGAGAATCAATGTTTAAAAGTATAATAATAAAACTAACAACTCAGTAAAAAAGTAATAAAAAACTTTAATATTCAGAAACAAAAAAGCCAAAAACACAACTGGTAAGCCCTTTAATTCCCTTCAAGGAACTTCTTCAGACCAAGTTGCAACATTTACAAAATACTCAATGAACCCTAATGTGACATAAGCATTAATGCATTAACCCTTTCCTTTTCAAAACCACCTTAAAAATCTCCCTATCATTCAAAACTGGAAAAGTACATCCATTTAATTTTAATTGCCAGCAATACTCTCTCCAATCAAGTTCTTCTTCTGCATCAAATCTAAAATCATTATAATTTACTTGATCAATTATTATAAATTGAAATAATATGTTACTTTTTTCTTTCTCATGTTTTTAACATGTCTTGCTAAGGCATTGCTTTCATCTGCCTTGTCAAAAGCTCTAAGATGTTTATACACTTTTTTAAAAAAATCACTAATAGTTCTTCCTATATAAAATGCTGGGCACAATTCACATAATGCCATATACACAACATATATAGACCTACAATTAACTGATTTGCATAACCTAATTTAAAAATTTCTGCCTACCAACTCGAAGGTGACACCTTTTTTCATAAATTGACAAAAATGACAATTTCTACATTTATTCATGCCCACATTCACCTTATCTAAGTCTGATAAACTCATATTACTCTTCTTAAAAAATATTTTAAATTCTTCCCTCTCTTAGAAACAAAAACAGGGGTATCCCCAATAACATGTTTTGTTTCATTAAAGTGCATTAAGAACATCCAATTATTCTTTATTATTGTCCATATCTTATTTTCATCTAAAGAATTTTACAAAACACATGCTAGAGAAAAATCTTTTTTATTATTACTAGATTTTTTCACTCCTTTCTTCATTCTTATTTTCCTTTGTCTCCTTTACCCTTGTCAGGTATTCATTAAGTAAACTCTTGGGGTACACTCTATCATAAAATCTCTTCTTTAATTCTTCACATTCTTTGTTAAAAAATACTGCTCCATCAGTTAATCTACTGATTCTTGTGAATTGCCCTTTTATTATATTTTTCTTAAGACTAAAACTATGCATACTGTTAAAATGAAGATAGCTATTGCTTTGCACTTCTTTTTTATAAATCTTAATTTTCAAAGTACTGGCAGATTTATAAACATTTAAGTCCAAAAAATTAATGTTATCTTTATTATAATCAAATGTTAACCTCAAATAACTGGTAGATTCATTTAAATATCTCATAAAGTCATTGAGCTCACTTACTGAGCCCCCCAAATAAAAAAAAAAAATCTATAAAATGTTTATATAATATTATATATTTCATAAAAACTGATTCAAAAACATATTCATTCTCCCAGGCCATCATGAAAATATTTACATAACTTGGGGCCATGGCTGCTCCCATTGCCACGTCATTGAATTTTTTATACATATCTTTATTAAACTGGAAGAAGTTATAAGACAAAATAACATCCAAAATCTCTGTGGATAGTCTCATCTGTTTATTATTAAATAAGTCTGAAGCATGCAGGTCCCTATTAACTACTTCTAACCCTTCATCATTGGGTATAACTGTATATAGGGAAGTTACATCTGCTGTGATTAATCACATTGTATTATCAAATCTAATGTTCTTAATCAAATTTCTAAATTCAAATGAGTCTTTTATAAAAGACCTCCCTTGTACTAGTCACTGTTGTAAGAATTTATCTACACAATGGGTAGAGGCTCTATTTTGTTACCTTGGCTCACCACTATTGGCCTAAAGTCAGGGTTGTCTAGATTTTTATCGACCTTGGGTACTCAAAAAAAACCTTCCTAATTTGGGTTTCTGTACTCTAAAGAACTCTACCGTGTCTTGTTCAATTAAATTATCCAAAATATTCTTCAATACATGCATCTATTACTCCATAGGTTTTCTTAATAGTAGCAAAAGTCACTTTTTTGTAATATTTTGCATCACCCAAGATCTTATTCATTTGTTCAGCATAGTAAAAAGTGTCTAAAACCACAATTGCATTCCCTTTATCAGCTTTAGTGATGTATAATTTTTTTATTATTTTTAATTCAAATAAAGCATCTTTTCCCTCTTTGTCCAAATTATAAAACACAGGTTTACTTTTTTCATTTAACAATAGCCTAACATAATTTTCACAAGTAACTAGAAATGCTTTTAATTCAGGCCTTAATATAGGGTTAAAAACACTTGCACTTTTGAATAATATTTTTCCATTTTCTTTTTCCTGCTTATTTTCATCAAAAAATAAACATTATAAATTCATCTTTCTTACAAACTCTCTCATGGAATTAATAGTCCCAATCAAATTCGCCCTTGCTGGGGACACAAAAGTCAATCCTTTCCCTAAGACTGTAATAAGAAAACTATTTAAAACAGTATTAGACAGCTTTACTATTTTAAAAACATTTGTCACAGCACCTTCATTTAGCGATAATAATTGTTGTTTAAATATCCTCTGCACAATTGTTTTTTGCCTTGAAAACCTCCTTGACATCTTTTCTTCTTCCAAAAAAAGTTGTTTGTTTGCTTCCCTCCTTGTCGACATGGTCCCTGTGCTTCCACTTGAGCCCACGATCTTCTGCCTGTCCCTTCTTCTTGACATACATCTACTGAGTATTTAAATGTAATTGTAAATGTTCCTACTTGGTCTGAAGAAGTTCTTTGAAGGGAATGAAAGCACTTACCAGTTGTGTTTTTGGCTTTTTTATTTCTGAATATTAAATTTTTTTTATTATTTTTTACTACGTTGTTTGTTTTATTATTTTTGTTTTATACAACTGTTTGTTCACTTGGCAAGGCTTCCAAGTGATTTGAATGTTTAAAAGTATACCTAATCATGTCTATGCTCACATGGATATAATACTGACAGGTGACTTTAATTGTAATTTTAGAAATAAAAATAATAGTTGCGATATTAAAATGCTTACTGAAATTATGAAACATGGAAAATTAAAAATATGAAAAAATAAACACTGGACAAAAAAAATAAATTAAAACAGAAATTGATTATTTTTTATATCAGAAGGCCTAAAATTACACAAAAAGGAATTAAATATAATGGGTTCTGTGATCATGTGGTAATTTGGATAAGAATTCATAAAAATGAAGAATATATTAAAATAGGAAAAGGCATAAAAAGAGTAAATGAAAAAAAGATTCAGGAGAAAGAAAAGAAATTACAGAATTATGGCAACAACATATCAGTATGACAGATTTTTATGAAATTTGGACAATATGGTGGATTTAATTTGGAAAAAAATATAAAAAAGTATTTTAGGATATAAAGAAAAGAAAAAGTAAAAAAGAAAAAGAATGGAATACAAAATATTAAGTGAAAAATATTTAAAAACTGGGTCGAGAAGAAAAATCATTTTATGAAACATAAAGAGAATTATTTTATTTATTATTTGTTTTATTTTATGTTTGTTGACCGGGTTTGTCCAGCTGAGATGATAGTCCTTTTTCAGTGGAGGCCTGGGGAGAAAAGCTCTTCAACATTTGCATTTAAAAGTTTGCACAAACAAAAAGTATGTAAACAAGAAGACTTAACAATACTTAATTTGAGAATATACAAAAAGAAATCTAAAGTTCTAATTTGAGAAAAGTACAATCTTAGAAAACATGTAGGGTGACTGAGTTTACATTACATTTACAGATATATATTAATACTGAGAGAAAAAAGACTATGGTTGTAGAAACAGCCAGGTAGTTGTAACAAGGCAAAATATGCAGGAGGTATATTAGTAAGGGTGCTTTAAGAAGGAGTAAGAGACAACTAACCAACTTAAGAGGAGGAAGATAGATGGCCGTAAAAGTGAAATGAACCAGTAGAAGACTGACAGAGAAACTAAAGATAGGAAAGGATGACAGGTTAAGGGCGGGTGGGTACAGTGACATATCCAGTGGCATTTTAGGTAGTCTTTTGCAGCTGATTTGAATATTTTTGGTTGTTTAAGAGATCAAATCTCCAGTGGGAGTTTGTTCCAGGAGATGGTAGGGTGGTAGCTATAGAGGTTTTGATCAGTTTTGCTTTTGGGTTTATAGATGTCTAGTAGGTTTTGGTCTGAACTTCAGACAGACCTAGAAGGGGTGTATGAGGAGATAAGATTTGTCAAGCTAGGACAAAAAGATGATTTGGTATAGGATAGAGTGAATAATCTAGAGATGTGAGAGGAGAAGCAGGTGGCCAGTTTAAGTGTTTTAAAGAGAGACAGTGGTGACATCTGTAGGTTTGTACATTAGGAATGGTAGGAGATAGGTGTGAGAGAGGGAAACCTTTGCCTTGTTAGATAGGAACTTTTTGTTTCTGTATAAGAGGCCAAGTTTTAGATGGGTTTTTTAATACAATTGTGTAGAAGAAATCAAGATAAGGTTAATAAATTGTTATATAAGCAAAAATATTGCTTACAAGGAAAAAAGTAGTAGCACCATACTTATGTAAGATAGTAAGAAGGAAAGATAATAAGAGAATTAAAAAAATGAAGGGAACAAGTTAAAAAACAAAGAGAAATATATGAAATAAGTAAAGAATATTTATTAGATTTATATAGTAAAAAAGAAGTTAACATAGAACAAATGTATAATGGTGAAAAATTAAATAAGGAAGATAATGAATATTTAGTGAGAAAAATAAATATAAATGAGTTGAATGAGATTATGAAAAATATTAACATTAACTGAGCTACAGGTTTGGTTGGAAATGAATATAGCATGTACAAAGAAATGTATGACTGGCAAAAAATGGTGTTTATAGAAGTAATGAATGATTGGCTAGAAAGAGGAATTAAATATAAAGAAATTTGCACAAGTGTGATAAACTTTATATTAAAAAAGGAGATAAAGATGAAATAAAGAAAATTGGAGACCAATTACATTAAATAACACAGATTATACCATTTTCATGAGAATAGTAACTAAAAGACTAAAAAGTCTTTCGGCTTTTCCTGGTTAGGGGTCGCAGATCTCCAGTCCGCTTATTATTGGCAGTGGAATTTTATGGTGTTGAGTTGCCAACCTTCAGAGAAGGAACACCCACTCATGCACGTACCTACCTGCATGTCTTTTAACATTCTGTCGCTCATGGGGAGGACCTGCAGACACCACACAGAAGGCATTCCAGCCAACAATCGAACCGGGGAGGCTCTTGCTGTGAGGTGATAATGCTAGCCACTGCACCACAGCGGTGAGCTTAGAATAGTAACTAAAAGACTACAATGTAAAATAGAAAGATTTTATGTTCGGAATTTGTTTTGGAGAAAAGGAAAGGGGAGTCAAGACCTATTGTGTCGAATAAGGGAAGTAACTGATAACATTATTAATAAAAAAGTGGAAACAGAAATCATGATAGGTGATGTCAGTAGGACATATGACAAATGAGGTTTGGTAACAAACTAATTTGTTCAGTGACATTTTCAGGTGGGGGTCTAGGTAGAAGTAGTAATGGGAATTAAGAGGGTAGGGGAACGAAACTAGCTGGGGGGAAGAAAGGGTTAAATGGGAAAGTAGGAGGACTGGGAGGAAATGAGGTAAGTATAGAGAGGGGCTTGATGGGATTTATGAGAGTGTAACTGGGTAAGGGATACTACAGCAGCAAGTAGAAGGCTGAAGGGAAGCAGTAGCATGGAGCAGGTGAGAAACGTTATGGAGAGTCTACAAGTGCAAAATAAAAATAGTAAAGGTGGATATCGTTTAAGAATTTAGAGAAACACTTGTTCAATATGGAGCACCAGAAAGCAGATAAAGACTTCTGTAAAGTAGGTCATATGAGTGAGCAACATTTAGCTGTCTTGACCGAGGATGAAATAAGCAAATTTGTTGAAGTAGTGCAGGTAACAGAACTGGTATCGGGAGTCCTTGCAGCAGATGTATTGTTAAAAATAATTGAGCATCATGATCCAGGAGACAGTTATGCTGTTTCATGGGGTGAGATGGTGGATAACTTTTTCAAACATGATGAGGATGGTAATCTGAAGAAGGGACCAGGTGATGTAGCAGCAGAGAATGCAGCAGTTACAACTTATGCAGCAGTGACAGTAAGGGATAGTGAAAAGTAGGATCAGACTGAGAAGGAACCTGCTTGCATGGCAGCAGAGCATGCAGCAGTTAAAATGCATGCAGCAGTGACAGCAGACCAAAAGGACAGCAGCAACAAACAAGTAAAACTGTTTTTGAAAAGAAGAGAAAACCGAATGTGAGAATAAGAACACAAAAGCAATACTGTAATAAACTGATATGTATGAGACAATTTTGACATGTTCTTGGTTTTAAAGCTCAAGAAATTTAGTCTTTTATACATATAGGGACAGAGAGTTTTTGTGACTTAACATTTGAAACTGATGGATGGATGTAAACATTTCTGCAACTGTGTAACAAAAAGGATATTTATCTATTGAACTGTTATTTGTTTTCTGGTATTAAATGTTAAAAAATATTATTGTGCAGTTTGTAACTGATGAACTTGAAGATGATGATGTTAAAATGTATGCAGAGTCAGTTTGTGAAAGTTATATATGAGAGAAACTAATGGAATGGAGGCTGGAGGTTGGAAGCTGTTTTGAAATGTGAAAACAAAATGGTGAAACACTTGACAAGCATTATTTTTGTGGCTGGTCACAGAGGGACATTAAATATGCTGGCCAGTCTAAATCATGTTTCTTTTGTGGAGCCTTTTCTCATTTAATTAATGATTGTGACATGATACAATGTAACCAGTGTGGAAAGGACATACCTCAAGGACACGTGGCTGAATGCAGGTTGTGTAGGAAAAGGGACACTTTTGGATGGATTGTCAAGAGTAAACATTAAATAATGAAAAAGCAAGGAAGAAGGAAGAAAACATATATGAGGAAGGACAACAATAGGCTGAGGAGAGGGTGAACTAGGTGAAAAAGAAACCGTAGAAGAAGAAAAAAAATATGAAGGGAAGAAAGGATGAGAGAGATTGCATGTAGGAAGAGAGGTCAGGAGAAGAGATTGACACTAATATTTTTGAAGTTCTAGCTAGTGAAGTTTCTGAGTCTGAGTATTAAACATTGTCTGTAAATAAACCCAAGGAAAAAAATCAGTATGGCAAAGAGTCAAAATAAGAACATTAAAATTTAAAAACATTTTCTCTAAACTTAAAAAGAAGGAAAAGCAGCAACTTTAGAGTACTTTCAGTAAATGTGAACAGTTTTAGTGTCCTTGTAAGAAGGACAGGGATACTGGAATAGTGTGCTAAATGTAATGTGGATGTTATTCTATTATAGGATTTAAGATTCTTGACAAGTGAAGAAACACTGCAAACAGAAAAACTGTAGGTGGAAATATAATATAGAACTTCAGAAGTGTGTAAAAAAGTGAAAATAATAGATGTAATGTTGGTAAGGATGGGAAGTGAAGAAGAATATAATACCCACGACTCACAGAACCTAGATTCAACCAATATAATGTAAGGCGATATAAAACCAAAACAGGTTTAAAATGACTAGTTTATTCCACAAAAACAACGTGAAGTTAAGCGCTTTCACTCGGTCAGTACCGAGCTTCCTCAGAACAAATAGTACACGGTAATCATGGCACTCCTTAAATACCATCTGGTAATCACATGACCCCCATTTTCCCCAATAAAACTTTTTAATTTCTAAAAAAATGATAGTCACTTACAAATATGTTAATATGAAAAACTACAATATAATATGTTGTAAAAACAGTGTGTAGCCGTATAAAACAATCTTCTTCATGTACCTATGCTAAAAAAGCACCCGTTCCCCCAAAAAAATGCAAAGACCACACCTGAATCAATTGTGCAGTCAGAACCTGGTACTGCAACTTGGTTTTTATGATATTAAAAAATCAGCCCCCTACAATTAAAAACCATACCAAAATATTATCTATAGATCACAAATGACAGTATACATGTTGTTTATAAAATATAAATTATAAATTCATAAACGTGCCGCTCTTAGTTTCAGAACACTACTGATACTCATTCAAGCCTGGGGCAGTTTCAGTTGCCAAAGCAACTCCCGGTACTCCAAACTTGATTCCCAATTACCTCCTCTGAGTTCTGGAACCACCTGTTCTAAAACCATAAATTTAACTTCCATTCTATTACAAACTTGAGAATGTTTAAAAAAAGCGTTAGTGTCTTTACCTTTGGAAACATCATACATGTGTTCATAAACTTTTATTTCATTTGCCTCTCCATTTTACCAACATAGAAACTGTTACATGTGACACAAACTCCCAGGTAAATGACACCTTTTGTCCCACAGTTAAAATATTTGGTGGATTTAAATTTGTATTTTCTTGAAGAGATGAAAAATGTACCTTGATTCATCATAAAACTACATTGCTGGCATGCTCCACACTTATATGTGCCAACTTTTAACTTGTCTGTACTGAGTTTTGATAAAGACCTCCTCTCCAAAAGTTCTTTCAAATTAACATCTCTCTTCCTCACAAACTGTGGGATAGCTGGAATGTAACTTCTAATCTCATTGTTTAAGGTCAATATTGACCAATGTTTCAAAATAATTTGTTCAACCTCACAGGATGTGGAAGAAAAAGTATGTATAAAATTACTTTTAAATTCACCTATTTTTGGTCCCACATTACCATTGTTAATTTTCCCAGTCCCTAACAAGGGAAAATATTTTGAATCTCTATTTTCTATAACTTCTAATGTCATGCTGCTAATAAGTTTCCTAGGGCATCCTTTCTCTTCAAGCAGTGCCCCAATAGTCTTGGCCTCATCTAAGAAGACCTCTATAGTACTGGTCATCCTAGAGGCCCTGATCATTTGGCCCTTGACAATACCTTTTTTCTGATAAAAAGGATGTCCACTTTTAAAATGCAAATAGGAATTTGAAAATGTACTTTTTCTAAAAAGCTTAGATTGAAAAAAGTGATTAATATAGTCCTTATATAAAGTGACATCCAAATAGTTTAATTGATGTTGATCAATGTTATATGTAAAACCCAAAAATTCCGTGCTGCTGTTAATATGATCCAAAAATTCATCCAACTTTTCCCTTGAACCATTCCATAAAAGACATATATTGTCAAGGTATCTGGTGTAATATGTAATATATTTAGACCATGTAGTTCGTAACACATATTTCTGCTCCCAATAATATAAAACACAATTGGCATACAGTGAGGCACAGGGAGCCCCCATTACCACTCCTTTCTTTTGTTGATAAAATTCACTGTTGAAATAAATTAAATTATTGTTTAAAATTGTTTCCATAAATTCCAAAATTAAATTAACGGTGTTACTATCAAGACTGCGGTGGTGGTGCTGCAGTAGCATTGTCACCTCACAGTAAGACGTTGTCCTGTTCGATTCTCAGCTAGAGCGTCTTCTGTGTGGAGACATGCATGGATGGGCGTACCTTCGTTGAAGGTTGTGCGTCAAAGCCGGCAACTCGGTACGTAAAAATCTACTGCCAATCATTAGCGGACCGGAGTTTCGCTGTGGCGACCCCTAACTGGGAAAAGCTGAAAGACACAACAACAACAACAACTATCAAGACCAGATTCAGTCACTAATACCTCACTAAACCAATACAGCCCGGTCTTGTGTGGAATACTAGGAAACAGTTCTATAATGCCAATGGTGACCATCAGGGTGTCAATCCCAAATTTTTCTTGGTCCATACCTTTTAAAAAGTCCCAAGAATCTTTATTAATGTGTGGAATGTATGCTACAAACTTTTTAACAGTGAAATCCACATAATTAGCTAATGGCTCCGTGACACTCCCTGCCCCTGATACTATAGGTCTAAACTTAATCGGGTCAATACCCTTGTGGGTCTTTGGTATTCCAAAAATCACAGGAATTTTGGGTTTTTCAACATGCAAGTAGTTGTACAAATGTTCATCAATACACCCTTGCAATAAATGGTCATATAGATAATACCCTATCTTTGCATAGGCTATATTGATCTCATTCTGGGATACTAACCCATATTGGTCTGAATCTTGTAACAAATTATGCAAATCTGTCTCATAGTCCACTGTGTACATTAACACCACTCCACCACCCTTGTCAGGTTTCATGACTCTACATTTCTCCTGATTTAAAAATTCTATTAAATTCCTTTCTTCCTCACTAAAATTATCAAAGTGTCTGTGATTCTTATTCATGCCACATATCCGTATGTCTCTTTCAGCTAGTTCTTCAAAAATGTTAAGGGATGGATGGGTTGGGGGGTTAAATGCACTTTTCCTGGTTAATCCATGGCCAATGTGGGAATGCCCTTTAAAGAAAATATTTAAATTTAGCTGTCTAATAAATAATTTTAAATCAATCAAAGTGTTAGCAGTTGTCCCAGGACGAGAGGGGACAAATTGAAACCCCCTAGAAAAAAGATCAAAGTATTCATCCATAACTCAGTGAAGTTAAAAATAGTAAAATTCCCTTGTCTCAAAATCATTTGTTTATTCCCCATGTCACATACATTGTTGGGGTCCACTAAATCAATTAGAGTGTCATGTTCAGTTAATTCAGGGAGCGGTTCCACCCTCTGTTCGGGTGCCCCCCCCCTGAGTACTGAAAATCCTGAAAGGACTGTTTTCTTTCTTTTTCGGCAAGCCTTTCACTTCTTCTCAAAACCGGCTGTCCAGTCCCTTGATTGTTCTAATTGTTGTTGTGAAATTCATTCGTCCTATCCAAAAAGACATTGTCCGCTCTGTTGGACAAAGTCCCATGTCTAGGGACCGGGTAAGCCCTACCCTCTTTGTATTCAAGCAGGTCCCTCTCTAACTTTCTAATTTTCCTGTTAACCACTTTAATACAAAATTGATCAATTTCCTGAAATACATTGTCATAAATTCTTTTTTACACTAGTAAACATACTATCTTTCAGTACCCTATGATGTACAGTGTTAAGATCTTTTAATAAATTGTCAGCCTTGTTCTCATAATCTCGAATCATTAAGTTCAAAATCTCAATTCCGGTTTTGTTAAAAACCTCACAAAGTTGCTGGTATAATACAGTCCCTGGCTGAACATTGTTCGGAAATTTAAAAATCTGAAGCCCTTTGGGGACCCGGTTCACTTGTACACATTCTTTAAGATAGTCAATCTCCAGTTGGTTAGATTTAAACGCATATAGTTTATCTCTAAAGCTGTTAAAATTGTCATCCAAATTGCTATTGAAATTGCTCACAGTACCGTCATTAAAATAGAAACGTTTGGTAGTCCAGGAATCAAAATTGAAGGAATTCAAGTTGTTATCCATTCGGACAGGATGGAAAGTGGACAGAACATGTTGACAGAATTATAGCACTATATGCACAGCAAAGAAAGAGAAACTGTTTCATCAAATATTAGATTATGTGGTGGTTATGAATATCATAATTGCAAGGCACTTTAATTGTGATTTAAGAGGAAGACGTAAAAAGAAAAGGAAAGATGTAAAAAATACAGGAAGCGATAAAATGTGGTAAAATAGCTATGTGGAACAAAAGTCAATGGACTTATAAAAGGGGACACTTGGATATGAAACAGATTATTTTGTTATCAGAAGGCTTGGGGATAGCAGATGAGGATACAGTTGTGACAGGTTTTTAAGAGCATGTAGGAATATAAATGGACCTGATGGAAGAAATGGAGTATAGAAAAATGGGAAAGGGAATAAAAAAATAAATGAGGAATTATAGGGTGAAACTGGAGAGTGGGAAGTACTGCAGTTATGGAAGGATCATATAACCATTACATATTTCCATAAAAGTGGTCTGAGAGTTGGACTGAACTTAAAAAGAGGCATAAAAAGTATATTTTCAATGTCAGGAATATGTAAGAAAGGAAGGGAAGGTGAAGTATGGAAAATTTTAGAGATGTATTAAGGAGTTTAGAGAATAATACAATAGACTATTATAATATAGAAAAAGAAATCACAAAAAAATGTAAGGCATTACTATTTAGAAAAATATATTTTTTACAAGGGAGAAGGGAGGTGGTATCTGCAGATGTGAGTAAAATAGTAAAGAAGGATATTAGTATAATGAGAGAAATGAAAATGTAAAAGGAAAAGGAAAAAGAACACATGTACGTATGATGAGGATTGTAGAACTGCATATGGAAAGTAAAAGAGAATGGAAAGTAAAGAAATTTCCAAAATGAGTTAAAAAAGAATTAGAAAATAAATTATTATAAGTGAATTGGATGAAGTACTTAGGAAAGGAAATGTTGGTTCAGAATCAGGCCCAGATGGTACAGGGTATGGAATGAACAAGAAGAGAGTATTTTGTAAATGTACTGAATAAACAGGTTCATAGGTTGGTACTAGGCTATCGGTCCTAGGGCCTATACAAGCCTAGCCATAACAATTCCCTGGCTATTTCTTCCCGCAGTATTTACTTCCCTGGACCCCTGTCTAGCAGGGCAACTGACATGATCCCCAGGGTGAATTTCCTATCTCCCATCCAATCATCAAGGTTCCTTTTGAAGAGGACCAAAGAGGTGCTCTGCTTGACATGTATGGGCAGTCTATTCCAGAGTCTGGGAAGTCTCTGGGTCAGGAACCTATGCCTCCAGCATGTTTTGTTCATTGTGATGACAAGGTTTAGATCCCTGGAGCATGTGGCCTGAGGTATTGGGATTTCTTTAAGTGTAGCATGTCCAACAGCTCTGGGTTTGACATGACCTTGTATGTTAAGCAGAGATCGCCTCTGAGTAGACGATATGCAACAGAGTACAGGTGGAATTTTTTTAGACGTAAGAAATAGTTGAATGAAGGTTTTTTTTTCTATGAAGAGTTGTGAGATATTAACATGTATATGGAAGAAAGATGAGAAGAAAAAAAATGGAAATCCATCACAATTAATAACACATATTATATTTTTATGGGAAAAATAAAGAAGAGAATGGAAGGAAGGAAGGATGGGGGATGTCATGGAAGGAAGTATATATGGTATAAAAGGAAAAGGATGGCAAGAATTGGTGATGGTTATGAGGGATGTTGTGCATTATGTTGTAAAAGGGAGGATGTGAAACTTATGGTAGCTGATATCAGCAAGGCATTTGATACAGTAGGATATGATGCTTTGTGGAAGTATGGGATACGTAATAGTATTAGGAGGGTGTGTATGTCAGAGTATCAGAATAACAGAGTGAGAGTATTAGTGAATGGATGGCTGAGTGAACAAACCTCAGATGTAGCAAGGTTCTTAGACCCCTCCGTCCTGACAAATAAGATTATGACCTGATAGTGGTCCACATGGGGGGGGGGGTGACTGACCTTAGACACTCTACTCAGAAGCACACAAAGAATATAATTGGGTTTGTGATGCATGTGTCAGAGCCAGGAAAGACACTGTTCTTTAGTGGTATTTTGCCATCACCCAAAATGATACTGAGATTCAAAGACAAGATAATTGGCTTTAATAATTGGCTATGTAGTTGATGTCATTTTAGAGGGAATTCAATATGTGTCAGCTTGGGAAGAAATGGCTGACAAGTCTTCCTCCTTTACCAAGGATGGCCTTCACCTCTCTTAGCAAGGCTTTCACATTCAACCTAAAGCCCTTGCTGTGTTTTTAAGGCAGAGTCCATCTGGTGGGTATTTGAACCTAGTAAATTCTAATTTGGAACACATTCATGTGGCTCTACTCGGTGCCTGCAGTCTTAACAAAATAATGCCTGAACTTGAGGCTTTCCTGCAACTTGAATACATTCATATATGTTTAGTTACAGAAACGTGGCTTCAAAGCAATGAAAGCACTCCCTCCATTCCTGAGTATAATGCCGATCATGTCTTCAGACCCACTGGAAACTGTGGGGGGATATCAGTATTTGTCAAGGATATCATCACCTCAGAACAGATCCCTTACAACTCCACATGTGAACTCCTATTAAGTGTAAATCAGCATAAATAAAACTAATTATCACTTCATAGCTAGCTAAAGACCACCCTCTATGTTTCCTTCTACCATGATAGCTATCTTAACACATTATCTGAAATCCCCATTAAACCTCAAGATTTTTCTACTGGGGGGATTCAGCTATTCATCAATAAACTGTCTGACCTATGCTGTCAGTTGTCAGCAAACTCACTGCTTCTTTGACATTATAAATGCTAACTCTCTTTTACATATAGTTAACCATCCTACTAGGGACAAATACAGCCACTTCTTGCAAAGCTTCATATGGATTGTCACGTCTTGTTAACTCCAACAATAACTTAGTCATCTTTTCCTTTAAAGCTGGCGGTACGTCCCTGTAAATAGCGTTGCATTTAGGGACTTCTTAAAAGCAAAACTTCAGCTACTTGGACTTAAATACATTTTGCTACAATTCTCCTCTGAATGTTCCTATGGCTAAAGCTGCTACCTGTGCCTTTGACTTCTACTTCCACTTAAATAGTTCTATTGATTAGGCACTCCCTATCAGCAACAAATATAATGAGAAGGTTAAAATCAAACCTCTGTGGCGGAATACCTGTATAAATAAATTATATAACAAGAGAAGGAAAATGCCTCATGCTTTTAAGATGTTTCATTCTACCTGCCTTAAGAGCATACTTAAGGAATCTCACAAAGAGCTTAACGGAACCCTTAGGAAGTTCAAAGCTGAGTATGAACTTAAAGTAGCCACTAAAACCAAAAATAATTGCAAATCTTTCTACATCAGGAAATTAAGAATGAACACCCAACAGTGCTTGGAGCAAGTCAATAATAATACTACGATCTCTGACCCAAGGAAATTGGCTAATATCTTAGCTAACAGATTTAGTGCAAATTGTGTTCCACCCACAGTTATAGCTATCCCAGAGGTTCAACAATCCCAGCCACCCCCTTTGTTTACTATGGAACAAGTTCTTTCGGCCAATTCAAAAACTAAGAATACTTCATCCATGGGCCATGACAACATACTAGGTTGCTTGATTATAGTGCTAAATATAGTTTTTCTGAACCGCTTAAACACTTTAATTTAAGTCTGTTCATGGTTACATTCCTGAAGTCTGGAAAACGGCCATTGTAATACCATTACATAAGGGTAGTCAAACCACAGACCCCAGTAACTACAGACCCATTAATCTCACTAGCCTCATATGTAAAGCTATGACTCTCATTATCTCAAACTACATTACAAATCTCTCAACCCTGGTCCTTCATCAATTTTGCTTTATCAAAGGAAGGTCTAGCCTCTTTAATCTCATTCATTTCTTGAAAGAAAATAACTGAAGCAGTAGACAGTGGCTGTGCAGTGCATACAGCATATCTAGACCTGGCCACAACCTTTGACACTATTCCCCATGCAAGCAGTATTGATAGACTTATAAATCTGAATAGAAATCCTCATATTATACAATGGATAGCTAACTGGTTGTCTGACAGAACCCATGTGGTTAGAGTAGCAGGTCCCGCTTCTGAAAACAAAACAGCAGTGGTGCATCACAGGGCTCAGTTTTGGGTATCTCCTATTTCTTCCATATTTCTCAGACCTTTAGGCCAGCCCTTCTGGCCTATGGTTAGTTAGGTTTGCAGATGACTGTTGTTACTTGATCTTCACCTGACTCACAGCTGCTCGAACATGGCTTAGAACAAGTTAATAGTTGGTGCAAGGACAATGGTCTTAATGTAAAACAATGTAGCATAGTTCATTTTGGTAAACAAGATAGTTTCACTTACCATATATGAGACGCATCCCTCCACTCAGACACTGTTGTGAAGGAGGTGGGTACTCTCATTGATAATTCCTTATCATTTGACCCTCATGTGTAGTTTAGAAAGCCTTTTATCTGGCCCATCTAAATTCCAAAGACATTTCCACTAGATCCAAAGAAGTCTTAATTCCCCTTTACTCATATTTTTTCAGAGTTATTATTGAATACAATGCACCTTTCGGTATGTATTTATCTAACATATCACACAGCTTGTGAGAGCTCAGAGATGTATAACTAAAAGATCAGTGGCCTCAAAAAAAATGCAGCTATCAGTACAGACTGGCAGCCCTTTCTCTGTACTCAATCTCTTACAGACTCCTCCATGGTGATCTGTCTAGCTTTTCGTGCCATGAAAGATCCAACCCCAATTAATCTCCTATTCCTTCACAGAACTAATGGTACATCAAATCTTCAATTAAAGGGACTAAACCTTCATCAGCGATAAATAACACATACTGGTGTGATAGATGCATATCCCAATGTATCCCTCAGCTCTGGAACAAACTTTTATTACATGTCAAGAAGAATAGCACCCTTGTCGCCTTCAAGGTAAACCTAGATAACTGGATGGGCAGCATTTAATTCTCTCCTGGACTATCTTGTCTTACCCTCCCTGAGGCTAGAGGGAAATTCTGAATAGGGATTTTAGCTAGGCTTGAAAAGGTCTACATATTGATTGCCTAGTACTTACCTATGAACCTAAATCTGCATGAAGTGTAGTATAAGACAAGGATGTCCCGTAAGTGGAATATTATTTGCACTGGTGATGAGTGTGATGGTGAGTGAAATAGCTTATAAAATAAAAGATGCTAGATATGAAATGTAAAAGGAGGTGGTGATACCAGCAGTTTTGACACAAACGTATGATATAGTTGTAGTTGCTAAGAACAAAATATGGATGAGAGAAGTGTTGGTTTGCCTGAATTGATGTTTAAATTAAATGGGAATGACCTTGGATAAAGGTATAAGTAAGGGATTGGGTGACGTGGTAAAAACTGAGGTGTTATTTTTCAATAAATGAAGTGCCTTTTCTAGGAATAAAATTTGGGAAAAATAATGCAGTTATGATGCATTGGGAGGGTTTGATACAAAAAATAAATGAAATATGCCTTCTGTTATATAGGTTAGCATTCAGGAAAATGTTTATCTGGTCAATTCGGTATTACTAGGAAAAACAGTGATTATATCAAATGTTTATATGATCTTAGTGAAATATGAAAATGAAACTGTGAAACTTGTATTTTCTTTTATATGTTATGGGGTTTCAAGATTAAATCCAGTAAAAAGAGGTGGGTTGTGTACAACCGAAGATGAAGGGGGACCGGGCTTACTAAATCCCCTTGTTTACTCTGCTTCTTTAAACTTGTATAGAGTGTTAAAGTAGGTAAAGGAAGACAATGAGAATTTAACAGTGTGAACGTTTAGATACAAGTACAAAAATATTATGGGATATGATGAGAATAAGAATGAGAGAAAAATATGAAAATGAAGAAATTAAGTTAACAAAAAAAGTGCTAACATGGAAATAAAGTTCATGATTTACAGAAGGATGTGGTAATATTATTATGCAAAGCCAAGGGAAAATTTACCAGAAGAACTGATTAAAGCCATTATAGTAAGGAAAAAGTGGTGTACCAAGATAGCAGAGTGTCAGGATTTCCTATGGAAACTGGTAATAAGTTACTAGTAAAGGGGCATATGCCATATAAAAAGAATATTGAAAATTGTATTTATTTTGCAGGGAGGAAGTCACAGCACAGCATGTTTTTAATATGTAAAAATGTGGAGAAACTCTGGAAAAAGTTGTGCGAAGAAAACATTTTTGAGACTAGTATTAAAAAACAATATAGATATATACATGATTATCTATGCATATTATAAAAATAAAATAAAGACATTTGGGAAGGGTGGATAAGAATTTACTTTATGCAACATGGGTTACTTAGAATGTTGTTTGTCTTCTCGGTTTTTCCCGGTTAGAGGTCGCCACAGTGGAACTCCAGTCCGCTAATGATTGGCAGTTGATTTTTATGATGCCGAGTTGCCAGCCCAACGCCCAACCTTCAGCGAAGGCACGCCCATTCACGCATGTCTTTCGGAGGCCACTCGACCACGGGGAGGACATGCAGACTCCACACTGAAGGCACATCAGCCGAGAATCGAACAGGAGAACCTCTTGCTGTGAGGTAACAATGCAACCGCTGTACCACCGTGGAATAAAAGATTAAATAACATTTTTTTAATGAGAAATGGATTTTGGCAGATATATTGCGAAAAATCAGACTTTGGTTATGGAAGAAGTAGTAGGGGTTAATTATGGAAGAAAAAAGAAACAGAAATTTGTATGTATGTGCCAATAAATATGTGCATTTTTAAATATATAAATATGCAAATACTTTTTTTTAATTTTGTGTTAAATAAACGACCCCTACTCTTTCGGGTGCTATTGACTCTTTTACATCCACCTGAGCTATCAACAATTCAAGCAGATGGGACTCCAGTTTGACATCTTATCTAAAGGATGACACACTCAGGAGTTTAACAACTCCTTAATGTACACTGGACTGTTAGCAATCCACTTACCTGGTATGAGAATGAAACCTACAGCCTTTTGCACCAAAAGCAATTGTGCTACCTGTTGCGCCAATCACACTTATTAAAAGTCCTTTTATAAAATGTCATTACTTGTACTTCAAGAGTTATACCAGCTTTGACCACAGTTCTTTCTTAAGTTTTTCATAGTCAATACAATCAGTTTCCACCATGTCCAAATGCTACCAAATAGTATTCTAAGTCTCCTAGATGGAAGAGTCCTGGAGTTGTCAGCTGTGATATCCTGCAGAGTTAGTTGTTGTTGTACCAGCATTTTATTAGTCCCCACTTCTGATTCCACAATTTTAATTATTTGTCCATGTTTCTGGTCATATGTTTACCACATCTGGAAGAGAACAGTCACTGAGGTTCACAAACTAGTTGCCACACTATGGTATACACTTTGCAGCAGAGGTGCTGTGAAGAACTGAAAATGTTCCAGTTTCTGTTGAGAAGCACATATTCCCCACAAAAATAAGTTCAATAAGACCCTGGAGACAAGAGATTTATAAAAACTAAGTTCATTTTCTCAATTCAGAAGAAAATCAGAATCATACCTCATTTGGCTTTGTAGCTCTAAACAAAATCATCAGTACTTTGGGGTTGCTGTTCTCTTAGCTACACAGCCCACACAGCCCCTCTGAGATACAGTTTGTCTTAAAAACAAGTCCAAGGCTTCATGCCTCTTCTAGGCCTAGTTTCTAGCTCTAGAAGCAAGTACTTCCACAAAGTATACTCTGCAGATTAGCCCTGACTAGGCTGTCCCATTCTATTCCTCTAGGATGTTCCTGTTGATGACCCGCTAGTTTGTCAATTATGTGGTTTCAGGTATCATCCTTATATACAACTTTGATTGCCAAGATGAAACTTGTAATGCAGCCAGATGTTATGAGAATTTCTCACTGTCCATACTGCAGTGCACTTAGTCACCTTATAAATTTCCACTCAATCTATTACAGTATATATGTGTATGTATATCTACAAAACCAATTGCATATAGAACCAAACCTGACCTTGACCAAATGTAGTCTAATCTGTGAACAAACAATTGCAAACTTCCCCTGATCCAGGCATCGTAGAAGGGATATAAATTACTCCACAAATTCATATTAGTACATTAGTTCACTGGCTTTTGGATGCACATTGACCCACAAGTCTCTCTTAATTGCTTCAGGCCAGTAACGTAAGATGATACCACCTATAGACATGATATGTTTTCCCTTTCTTGAAGCTTGTCAGTACAACAAAGCATAATGGTCACATAAATGCAAAGAGTTTTGAACCAGAAAGACAGTGACAAATCGTATGATCATCTGTGAAAAAGCAATAACAAACCTCATTTGATATAGTCATCATAGAAGATATACAAATTACCCATTTGTGACATTCACATGTTTCATGAGTCACCTTTGATTGCAGAATGACCCACAAGTCTGTATTAATGCAATCAGGGCAATGAAACACTATATGGGCTGTAGAGTGGCATGTTGTTTTTCTTCATTTTGGGGTGTGTCTGTTCAGCAGAAACGAAGTCTCTACCTATTTTCTTGAGCAGCTTATAAAAAGTCTTATGTCCCTTGTATTAGGAGAGCGCCTCGAGTAAGGTCCAAACCAAAATGCAAAAATGTCCTAGGACAAACATATAAAGGGCCAAATCAGAAAGACCTTGTCAAAAAAGCATACTGTCCAAAAAAAAAAAAAATGTATGGGCTTCTCTGGATTCAGCCATCAGGGGAGATATGCAGACTGCCCTTTAAGGACATGCATGTGCTCCACTAGAAGGAGAAGAGGATTTGAACTTATTGGATTTTGTAAACACTAAGATGGTAAGACAGGGCTTACAAAATCATCTGTGAGAAATGAAAAAGTTACCAGGTTACTAATATCTGTGACAAAGAGGTCATAATGCATCATGTGACATACCCAGAGGGGGGTAGAAGTAAAATTACTATGTTTACATATGAGAAGGAACAAGTTCTGTAGCAGGTATGGCATCAAGGAAGGATGTTTAGAGTAGCAAGTCGAATGCTGCATGTGGATTATAATTATTCAGATTTAGCATTTACGAATGATATCAGTGAGTGCAAAAGACAAAATATAAATTGCCCTTTCCAGCTTAAGAAAAGATTTACATGCCAGTGGATATTTTGATGTTATAAATGTTGAAGAACCAAAGATTAAGTTAAAGGATTTGCTGCTGCAATCATTCTGAGATATAATAGAAAATGAGGATATGAAATGAGTAAATCTGTGGGATTCCTCCAGCTCAGTGGAGGAGGGATAACTGGAGCAGTAGGTGTTCTTTGTAAACATAAAGACTTGGACAAAAATGGTGCATGAGATTTCAGTATGAAATCAGAAGCTGAATATATTAGAGAGAAGTTCCAGCGCTACTTGTGTTACATTGGAGAGTGTAAGATTTGGTATGTTCAGTATAAACACTGGAAGCGAAGAATTAATTACTTCAAAGCAAGGAAATCCCTCCATAAAATATTTAATTGTTTGACAGTAAATATTGAATGAGCTTACCTTACATTAGAAAGAAACAATATTTTTGATGAGCATATATAGCCAGGATCTTCCAAGAATAAGTTCTGAATTATTTTAGCTTTGGATCATTGATATTACTGTGAAAATTAATGCCATAGAATATTTGGTACCTTCTGAGTTCTATTTATATATAAGTAGCAGTTATAGCTTCACTAATTGATGAAGAAACAACCTTAAACTGTTCAAAAAAATCTAAATAATCCATTCACTTACATACTCGCTCAAGCACTCACCTACTTGAAACACAAATGATCGCCAAGATGCACAACTGTACAATCAAGAGTGTATTACAAGATAAAACACTGTAGTACAAATCACAGAAGTAACAAACACCCATTTTTATGATTGGAGCACAGACTGCAAATACACAAACTCCCTAAGTCCACTAAAATAAAAATACAGTATTTACATGATGCATCTGCTTCACACACCCACCAATACTGGGCTTCACTCCCTCATCCCTACTTGCACATATTAATTTCAAGGCTGCAAAACCATGACATTAGTGCAGTATCCTATGTATTGCACTATAGGCAATCACAACATATTCAAAAATTTCAGAAATCAACCAGTAGCATAGCTGTCTAAAGTAAGCAATACACTTCTTAAACAAATATTCAACAAATGGAAGAACACCCATGTAGTTTATGTTAAGTGCTAGACATCAAAAAATATACAGAATCTAAAAGATTAAAAAAGCAAACAAAAAAACAAGCAAAAAGGAGTATTTTTTTTGTAGGTGCAAGTCCTCCTGCAACCACCACAATCCCTGCTTCTTATAGATACCAACTCTAAGACTGCACTTGAGTGGGGAAAGACAAATTCCCATTCCCCAATGTACCTCAATCTCACACAAATACTGGCAATTTTTGAAAAGTCATTTTTTTGAAATGTCAGTTTTCAAACTTTTTTGCTGGTATTTTAAGCACTCATACTTTGGATATTTCCAGTGCTTGACAGGAACCCATATAGATAAATCATAGCACCTGAAAGGTGTACAGCAGTGAATTTTATATTACTAAAACTGTGTTAAATGATATCTTGGTAGTATATCCAACTACTTCTCAAGGGTTAAAGAAAATTATACTGGTGTCTTAATTGTTACTTGAATCATAAGTACAGGCTAACTCTTTATTAAAGAATGTTCTGCTTGTCTGAAGCAGCCCTCCCAGCTGTTTAGATAAAGATGGTTTCAGAGTTGTTATCTTCTCGTTTTGCTTTGCTACTTATGTCATTGGAATTAAAAAGACACCACACCCACTTCCTGAAGTTATCTTACTATTTTCTACTGTTTATTTTCTCATCCTTCATCTCTTCTCACATTTCCACTCTCTGCCAGGGTACCTACTCGATCTTCCACTCTCGTACCCCAGATTTTATACCAGGTCTTCTACATAACAGATATACTGCCAACTCTAATCAAAGTTTTAACCAATTGTAAATAATAAATATTAGGAAATTATTCAAGTTCAAACTGTATGAGGGCATGTAAATATTACCTGGATTGCAGTTTTATACTTTCTGTTACAAGTCAGCATAACAGTATAATTTATGTAAGCTCTTCATTGTCAGTTTCTATGCAACCTGAGCCTGAAAATGACCCAAAGAGATTATTTAATGAAATAAAAGAGAACAAACAAAAAGAAATATATATATATATATATATATATATATATATATAAATGGGTCTACTGCTTTTGGTCAAATTATATTTGGTCAAAAATGATTTCAGGCAGCTCACTTCACCGAAAATGCATTTCACTGAAAACCCATTTGGTCGAAAATGGAATATAGCCCCTGCCCCACTGCAGTGCGACCCTGGAGTGAGAATATAAAGTTAGGGGGGAGTGGGGGGTGTAATTACAGTGTATTCACTATTATGTACTTGTGTATCCATTACAAATACATTGAAACATATAATGTCAGTAAAAACTAGTTGCAAAATGTGGGGGGGGCTACACCACCCACACTCCCCACCCCCCTAACGATATATTCTCACTCCAGGGTCGCACTGCAGTGGGGCATGGGCTATATTCCATTTTCGACCAAATGGAATTCGACCAAATGAGCTTTCAATCAAATGAGCTTTCAATGAAGTGGGTTGCATGAAATAATTTTCGACTAAATGTAAGTCGACCAAAAGCAGTAGACCCATATATATATACATATATATATATATATATATATATATATATATATATATATATATATATATGTGTGTGTGGATATTTGACAATCAATGAAAAAATCATTATGTCAAAAATAAGTTGGTCTAACACAACTTGTTGATCAGCAGCCTATTGATAAAAACAAAACATAAAAAACTCTTTTTTTTTTGAGGGGGCAAGCCTCGCCACACCCCAAACTCCCCAAACCCCTTGCTAATTATATATATCAAGTCCAAGCTCACACTTCAGTGCAGAAAGGGCAAATTCCCCAATTCTCACTATATTGAGATCTTGCATACTGCAACTGCCTGTTCTCCATGTGTGTGTGTGTGTGTGTGTGTGTGTGTGTGTGTGTGTGTGTGTGTGTGTGTGTGTGTGTGTGTGTTTGTGTGTGTGTGTATTCACACACACGCACACAGACACACACACACACACACACACACACACACACAAAGACTAAAAAATCAAATGAAATTTTTTAATTTGCTGTCACCACTCAAGAGAGGTGAAGAAGAGAGTACAGGCAGAATGAAGTGGGTGGAGAAGAGTGTTGGGAGTGATTTGTAACAGACGAGTACTGGTAAGAGTGAAAGGGAAGGTCTACAAGAGGGTAGTGAGACCAGCTATGTTATATGGGTTGGAGACAGTGGCATTGACAAAAAGGCAGGAGTCATAGCTGGACGTGGCAGAGTTAAAGATGTTAAAATTTGCACTGGGTGTGACGAGGGTGGACAAGATTAGGAATAAGTATATTAGAGGGTCAGCCCAGGTTGGAAGGTTTGGAGACAAAGCCAGTGAGGCAAGATTACATTGGTTTGGACATGTGCTGAGCAGGGATGCAGAGTATATTGGGAAAAACATGCTAAGGATGAAGCTGCCAGGTAACAGGAAAAGAGAAAGGCCTAAGTTAAGGTTTATGGATGTGTTGAGAGAGGACATGCAGGTGGCTGGTGTGACAGAGCAAGATGCAGAGGACAGGAAGACATGGAAACAGATGATCCGCTGTGGCGACCCCTAATGGGAGTAGCCGAAAGAAGAAGAAGCTGTCACCACTCAATATAGTGTGGGAGTATTTAAAGAAAACATACTGTACAAACTAGAATCAGATGATATGAAGTAGAAGGTCTACACTGATCTACCACATAACACTTATTGTGACCCATCATTAACATGAATTCCACAAAATGAAACCTCTTGATGGTG